>NC_077230.1:334025614-334298114 GCF_027887165.1 Monodelphis domestica | reverse complement strand
CTATTGTTTCTTCCTCCAATATAAACTTATGCTACATAATTGGCTAAATCCTCCTACTTCATAGTAACTCTGTTATTCAATTCTCTTTTACTCTCATCATGCTCACCCCCAATGCTGTTAAAATTTCCTTAAACATCTATTGTACATTGTAGTTATATCTTCTGAAAGTTGAAAGTTATTCCCTTTCTTTTTCTTCCTCTTGTGTCTTAATTATTGTCACATAGAAATGCAGTTGGTATTTGTGAGTTGATTTTGTGTACTGTTTATTTTGTTTGACTTTTATTAAAGTTATTATCTTAATTAGTTCCTGATAGATTGATGGGGAAATGGCCAAATAAATTGTGATATATAAATACAATGGAATATTTCTTGGCCATGAGATGTTATGGATATGGGAAACATAAAGAAGTAAGGGAAATATCTATGAACTAAAAACCTTTTATAAGCTCTTTCCTCCCCACTATCACCCCTCTTGATCAGAAAATTATTTCATTTACTAATATACAAAGAAGACTAAAACCATCTGATTTTTCTTTGCTTATTTTTTCACCTAACATTTGTTATTAGAGGATGAATTGTCTCCTCTTTGGAAAAGCCAGACTTACACTAAAAAAACTGTTTGTTTGACTGATTGACTAAATCTGATTTGGTCATGAGTCCATCCCTTCCTATTTCCTCCAAGACCATTATCCAATGAGAGATAAAGAGCAATGGAGAAAGATCCCAGAGGGAATAGGAAGGGATGTTCATGCTTACAGTTAAATCAGAGGGATATGTCTTATGACTAACAACTTGCTCAGGTTTTGTCTATCCTAAAAAAATAAATAAATATAAATGGTTGTTTTTCAGTCATTTCAGTTGTGTACAACTTTTTGTGACTCCATTTGGGGTTTTCTTGCCAAGATTCCTGGAGTAGCTTGCCATTTCCTTTTCCAGCTCATTTTACAGATGAGGAAACTAAGGCAAGCAGATTTAAGTAACTTGCTATGGGTTATATAGCTAGTAAGTATTTGTGGCCAGATTTGAACTCAAGTATTCCTCTGACTCCATGCCCAGCACTCTGGTCACTGTACTACCTATCTACCCCAAAATAAAACAATAAATAATAAATTAAAATATTTTACTTGATATATGCTTCTCATATTTAAATCCTGCACTTTCCTTTCCTGCACAAAATTTTGGAAAGATTAAGTAACCCATATGGACCGTATTTGCTTTCTCACAAACTCAACATTCCTCAGGTTGTTCACTATGGACTATTTCTCCACCACTCTACTGAAACTATTCTCATTGATATCTTTGGTGACTGCCAAATCAAATGATCTCTGTACAATCCTCAGATTTTGATGTTTTTTGAAGTTTTTGATATTTCTAATTCCTCCCTTTCTTCTGGAGAGCTAATGTGGATGAGTCAAATGAAGAGTTGGGGTTTCTTGGAATTAACTTACTACCTTTTTGACTTAGTAAGTGTTGGGCTCTTAAGGCTTCATTGTCCTCTTCTATCACAATGAGTAGTTGTCGTTTCCCTCCTCCTCACGTTCTAATCTGATATTCATCTAAGAGCTAAACACATTCCATTCATTTTCTTCATTGATAATTTCATCTTTTATCTATGTTACAATTATCATCTCTTTCGATATCATGACCTTAGCCTTATTACTGTCTGCTAAATATCACCCCAAAAATGGTAGTAGTCTCTCAGTAACCGAGAATGACATGCCTTTGTGCGTTTTCATAGATGAGTGTGCACAAAGACACTTGTGCGTGAAGGAGATTTAAGTGGAAAAGTTGATGCACAGAGACAGTCCCACTCTCTCTTGGCATTGGAAGCCTGGGTCCAGTGGCACGAAAAATCATTACACCTGGTGACTTCCTCAGCTGCATTGGATGTCTGGGTTGTCTTTTGTGCTCCAACACTCCCTAAGCACTCCACAGTGCTTTGCTGCGTCGCCCTCTCAGCTGTTGAACCTTCTTATTGGTTTCTTCCGTCTATTCAGCCGAAGCAGTCTTCACATGCTGGGTGAGCAAAGCCCCTGGTTCACCAGGGGTCGATGACCCGAAGGCTACCCTCACAAGGTTTGGCCGGCCTGTCGAAGCCATTGCCCAGGGTGTGGCTGCTGCATGCTAGCAGCTACTAGGAGCCACAAGTGAGAGCTGGGTATCAGCCCCCAAAATATCTGATTAATAAATCAATATGTTCAAAATTGAACTAATTGTCCTTCTGGGGTAGTATAGAGGAGAGGAAATGCTTTTCTGGATTATTATTTTTTTAATGATATCATTATTTTTCTAGTTCCCCCTTATAAAGACTTTAGAGTCATTTTCAAGAGAGGGAGAACATAATTAGAAGACACTAGATCAAGCATTAGGAATTCTGGGATGGAATTTCACCTCAGAAACTTGTTAGCTCTTCAATCTTGGATACAGCTGTTCATCACCATTAGAGCCCTAGTTTACTCATCTGTAAAATGAGAGTAACATTACTTTTACAATGAGGGCATGGTTGGCTTCAGCATTAAAATCTAATCAATTGCCAGATCTTTTTGTTCGTTTCATTGGTACACTCTTCTCCAAGTAATCTATTCATTGTGTCACCTAACTGTTCCTTAATGTGCTATAAATGTTTACACATGCATCACCTTCCTAATAGATTTTGAGAACATTTAAGACAAAACTAATTATATATAATAATATATGTATATATGAACACAGAATATGTGTATATACATGTATGTATATGTATATCTCATATGTATATATGATATAGATGATAGATATATGATAGAATTAACACCTCATTTGTCTATTTTCAGCTAATCAAATCAAGAACTTAAATTGTCCCTACTTAGTACTGGTAAGTCACTAGGTAGAAGAGTTCACAAATCACTTACTAGCTCACACCTCCAAAGATCACAGTTCTTCCCTGGGCAGTGCTAGGCAAATTGGGAGGCTATGATTGTTTCCTGTGAAGAGGGGGAGAGACGGGAAGTGATGTCAAGAAAATTGCTTTTAAAAGGCCAGTCCAAGCATTCATTCATTCTCTCTGCATTGATGAGTGGGACTGGAGGAACTTTAGTTCCTTGGCTTTTGGAGAGACTCTTCCCTTGGATGCTGCATTGGTGAGTGGAGCTGTAGAGACATGCCTTTCCTTGGAGTCATTCTGCATTGTTGGAACTCTGAGCACTACTAGGAAATCCATGTGCAGATTGGGACTTGGGGAAGCCCATACCGGGGTCTAAGCCAGACTTCACTGGAGTAGCACTTAGGGCTGGTAGGTTAGATAGGCTTTGTCTCCTTCCAATATTTTCCACCTTCAATATCTCTACTTTGTTGTAAATAAAAGCTGCTAACAGTCATTTTGATTTAGGGGCTAATATTTTATTATTGGCGACCACTTTTGTAACTCTCATTTTTGTAACTTTCAAAACCTAAATTTAATTGTTTATATATATATATATATATATATATATATATATACATATATATGATATATATTACATATATACATATATTTCTTGAATCTATATATATATATATAAAACATTTCTTGAATTTAATTGATTGGTGGTATCAATGGACATGCTGTTCTGGAATATTATAATTATCTTTCAGATAGTAATGTTCCTTATTGATCTTTGAATCTCTCTTGTCTCTCCTCAATCCTATTTGTGTAGTCAGTTTATGCAACACAAAGCCACCCTAAGTAGGAGATTAAGTAGAATCAGAGATACAACATTATCAAATGCTGCTATCTTGGTTATTATCAATAAGAGGCATGGATTGAATAAAAACAGTATAATGTAAATAACATTGGGTGTTAATGTGTTCATTTGTAAATTTGCTATTCAGATAAAGAACATATTCCAGAGCACAGAAATTATTTACTGGAGACTAGTGTTTTGTTTTGTTTTTTAAGTATTGTTGTTACTGTTGTTTCCCCAAGGGGGACTATATGAGGATACTCTTCCTTTTTCTCCAAGTGGCTGAAAGGAAAACCTTGTCTACAGTGTCTGGAAATATCAATTAGCATTTTTACTAGTCTCTGTATACTTTCCTAAGAGCACAATATCTGACATAACCATTAGTTAAAATGGTCTTTAAGAAAACCTCACTCCTTTTGCCCTCTACTCTATGACCTTGTAGGTTTTAGTCATTTGAAACCTGGGAGTCAGTCAGGTCATTTGGATCTTGGGAATCAATCAGAGGCCAATGAGAACTTTATTTAAATCTGACTTCCCCAAATGACACAGAAATCTTTGTGAGGTAGTTTTCAGAATTGAGCTTAAATCAGATCGCCACAACCAGAGTACTGAAGTTGTACCTTGATCTTACCTAAATCTGTTGTTACCTTTCTGGGAGAAAGGGAGTTAATTACTAACATTTAGGTCTTTAAAGTCTGAAAAGTATTATATATAAGTTAACTCATTTCATCTTCACATTGATGCTATTATTATTCTCATTTTACAGTTGAGGAAACTGAGACAAACTTAGGTTAAATGACTTCCTGAGGGCCACATAGCTAAGCAAGTGTCTAGAGTAGGATTAAAACTCCAGTCTACCTGACTTGAAGTCTGAGACTTCATTCAATGCACTTTCTAGATACTTAAGAGGAAACCTTCCTATAGTAAGAAATCACAGCTTTACAAAATTAATGATTATCTATGCCTTCATTTATTGACCGGGGGAACCCTACCCATTTCATGATAATTTCTGATGAATGTGTTATAGTGGCATCATCTTTGTATCCCTGGCTGTATTTGGGAACCATTTAATGAAAGTTATTTTAGGTAGGATCAAAGATTTATGGTTGTGAGTGACTTCAGAAGTCATTACATCATGCTCCCTTCTTCTTTATAGAAGTACACTAAAGCTCAGGAAGGCTATAACTTGTCCAAAAGTTACACAAGCAGTAATAATACTAATATTAAAAATAGATAGTATTTACATTAGCAATTCACCTTTGACATATATTTTTATATGTATTTTCTCATTTTATAAGATTTGTAGGTGGCATTTGAATTTGCATTCTTTTACTCAAGAGGCACAATATGAAACAGAGGACATTAACTCTTAAAATTATTCAATGTGTCAACTTGGAAAAACACAGAACTAGTAAAGTAGTCTGCAAAACCAAATCTTTAAGTAGGAAAGAGATAGGTCCATAATAATTGACACAGAGCCAAGCACCAAATACTACACAAAGTCAAAACCCTGGGACTCTGTGGACAATATCTCTGAGAGGATCACAACACTAGAATATTCTCTAAAGAATAATAGAACAGAGTCAAGATGGCAGCATAGAGGCAGCAAACGTTCAGACCTCTGAAAACCCTTCCTTACTGATTACAAACTAAAAGCTCCTAGGAGACTGAAAATCAGACCTAACAACAAGACAGAGTCAAGAAACTCTCCTGCTGTACTCATCTTAAAAGTTACACCCCTCCCCCCAAACACAGAATTTGAGAACACTCTGGTTTAAGGGGAAGGAAGAAGGAAGGTCTTGGGACCTGTTAGATTTAAAATAGTTTTGAGCATTAAATAGTTGTAGATAAGAGAGTGGGAGCCATAAACTGTGATAATTAAAATGTTTGAGAGCAAGGGAAATATATAACAATTATGACCTCTGAAATATGTTTTCTACTGTGTCTTGGTTTTATATGAATATAAGATGGTCGCAAGGGAATATATTCCCAATTTATGAATATGCCCAAGCCAACTGGGTTTTATAGAGAAATTTAATTTATAATACACTGATTAATCAATAGAAAAAAGAGAGAAAGTAAGAAAGGAATAAGAATGAAAGGTCTCAAGCCAATAAGGCCTAGACCTCAGTCCTAAGAGATAAATCAGTTAGTTGGTTTTATCACTCACCCAAGATCTCTCTAGGTAAGGCTTCTCATGCCAACCTCAGGCTCCACCTTCAAGAGAGCCTCCTTTCAAGAAATGTTTCCAGAGAATTCTCCTCCTGAATCCTCCTGAGTTCTCCTTCCACAGCCTCCTTCAAGACCTCTCCAGGAGCTCTCCCTCTAGGACCTCTCTCCTCTCAGACCTCCTTCAGAGCATCCACTCCTTCTCAGGAACTCTTCCTCCAGAACCTCTCCTTTCAGACCTCCTTCAGAGCAAAACCTCTCAGAGCAAAACCTCCTCCTTCTGTCCTCAGACCCCGCTATCTTTAAGGAAACCATCTAAGTCCCCTCCCCTCAGTTCTCACATCTACCAATCACTGTCGCTGTCTCCCCTGTGCCAATGGTGACTATAGCTTAACCCAGGACCTCCCAGAGGTCTGTTTCCTTTCCACATGTCTGTTGAAGGTCATATTCTCAAATAATTAAATCTTGATCTTTGCTGCAGCCCTTCCTAAATCCTGTTACTCTGAGTAGGGTGGAGATTGCAAGTTCCAAGACCTGGTTCTGTCATTCCAAGTATCTCTATTGTATCAATTCTAAAATCAATCATGACTCAAAGAACTTCCTGTTCTATGCTTAAGCATAGGTCAAAGCCCTTTCCATTGTTTAGCAAAAGGTTTCTGTCCTAAAGTAGTCTTAATTAGGGAGGAGAAGGATCCTCCCATACCAAGGAGTTTCATATTCCATTAGAGTTCTTACAATCAGTAGGAAATTTTTCAAATATGAAATTTCCCAATGGGGAAATTTCCAATATTCATAAGTCTAAGAAATTTTAAGGTTTACAGACCCCTCCCCCACCTAGAGAGCTAAGCTTCCAGCTGTAGCTGGAAACTCTGGGAAGGCAAAGGTGCTAGTCTGGAGGGAGTACCTTGTGGGAAAAGCTGTGCCAGGTTCAGAGCAACCAACACAGGGAGTGGGGAAGCAGATAGAGAAAAAATGCAGAACACAGAGTGGGCAGCAGTTGCAGCATCAGACATACTCCATATTACCCCCATACCCCTTCCTGGGGTTTTGGCCTCAAGACATATCCAACAACCCAGCCAGACTTAATCCCATGAAAGCCATCAGAGGGAAGGGAAGCTCAAGTTCCAAAACCCCTCCCCCCCCAGATTGTACTGAGAGATTTACTGACAAACTCCCAGGGTGAAGGCTGAAAGAAAAGCCCCAAAGCACAAAAAAATGAGAGGAGCAAGAGTTCAGGCAACTGCAGGGAATAAAGAAGGGGTAAATATGAGCAAACAACAGTAAGAAAAAAAAAAGAAATTGCAATCAATAGCTTCTATACAGGCAATGAACAAAGAGCAAACAGAACAGAGAAGGATGAGGGAACACCAAGCAAAAAAAAAGCCCCGAAAACCCAGTGAATTGTATACAGGCTCTGGAAGAACTCAAAATACAATTCAAAACACAATTAAGAGAGGCTGAAGATAATTGGGAAAATAACTTAAAAACTAAGATAAGTCATCTTGAAACAGAGGCACTTAAACTAAAACAAGAAAATAGTGTCTCGAAAGCCAAAATCAATCAGCTCGAAAATGAGGCAAAGGAGATTAAAGATGAGGCAAAGAGGATGAAAGATGACCTCCAAACAAAATCAGACCAGAAGGAGAAGGATGACCAAAAAGCCAGGAGTGAAATCCAGTCTTTAAGAACCAAAATACAACAATTAGAATCAAGTGTTTTCACAAGGCAGCAGGACACTATAAAACAAAATCAAAAGAATGAAAAAAATTGAGGAAAATAAGAAGAACTTCATTCACAACACAGAAGATTTAGAAAAAGACAACTTAAGAATCATTGGTCTACCAGAAGACCATGACAAAAGAAAAAGCCAGGACATCATACTACAGGAAATTATCCAAGAAAACTGCCGCATTATTCTACACAAGAGGGAAAAGTGGAGATTGAAAGAATCCACAGATGACCTCCTGTACTTAATCCCCAGTTGTCAACACCCAGGAATATTATAGACAAATTCAAGAACTATCAGACCAAGGAAAAAATATTACAAGCTGCAAAGAAGAAGTCATTCAGATACCATGGAACCACAGTGAGGATAACAAAGGATCTGGCTGTATCTACCCTAAAAGATGGAAAAGAATGGAATATGACATTTTGGAAAGTAAGGGAACTAGGTCTACAACTAAGAATCAACTACCCAGCAAAACTGACCATATTATTACAGGGGAAAGTATGGTCATTTAACAAAATAGAAGAATTCCAAGCATTTGTAAAGAAAGGAGCAGACTTAAACAGAAAATTTGATGTCCAAGCAGAGAATTCAAGTGAATCATCAAAAGATAATTTAAAAAGAGGGAAAAAATAGAAAAACAAAACAAAGAAAACACTTTTTTAAGACACCAAATAAGTTAAAATGATATGTACCCTATAAGAAAATAGGTCATTGGTAACTCTTAAACATTGTAATCATCACCTGGTTAGCTATAAGAATTACACTTAGCAGGAACAGTGACTAACTGAATAGGATGAAATGTCAAGACATAAATATGTATATACATATATTTATGCATAAATATATATGCATATATATATATACAACTAGAGCTAAAAAGGAGGTTAATACTAAAAGAAATGGGAAAAGAAATAAAAGGGGGGTAAATTTATATGTCACAAAGAAGCTCTTAGCGGGAGAGAGGAGAACATCAATATACTGGAAAGGTAAAGAGGTTGAAGATAGGAAATACTCAACAACTCTTTTTTTTATTTTATATTTTATATTTTATTTGATCATTTCCAAGCATTATTCATTAAAGACATAGATCATTTTTTTTTTCCTTACCCCCATCCCCCATAGCCGATGCGTAAATCCACTGGGCATTACATTGGAAATACTCAACTCTTATGTGCATTGAAATTGACTGAAAGAGGGAAGAACAGTCCAATCTATTGGGGCAGAGAATTGATTTGTGCCCTATAGGAAAGTAGAAGGGTAACAAATGGACAGGTGGGGAGGGAAGCAGTACAAGGGAGGGAGAGGGTGGGGGGTAGTTTAAAAAGACTGTAAAGAAAATAAGGGGGGAATAAGAAGGGAGGGGGATAGAAAGGAAAGTAAAATAAGGGTAGGAATTAGGGGGACTGATTAAAAACAAAACATTGATGTAGAAGGAAATAGTAAAAGAAGAAAAGGCAAGACTAGGAGTAGAAATCAAAATGCTGGAAAATACACAGCTAGTAATCATAACTGTGAATGTGAATGGAATGGACTCACCTATAAAATGCAAGTGAATAGCAGAGTGGATTAGAATCCAAAACCCTACCATTTGCTGTCTACAAGAAACACACAGGAGGAAGGTGTGTTATGCATAGGGTGAAAGTAAGAGGATGGAGCCAAATCTATTGGGCATCAACTGATAAAATGAAGGCAAGAGTCGCAATCATGATATCTGACAAAGCCAAAGTAAAAATAAATCTAGTTAAAAGAGATAGGGAAATTAATTGCATCCTGATGAAAGGTAGGACAATGAGGAAATATCTGTACTCAACATGTATGCACCAAATGGCATAGCATCCAAATTTCTAAAGGAGAAACTAGGGGAGCTCAACGATGAAATAAATAGAAAAACTATACTAGTGGGAGACCTGAACCTTTCTCTATCCAAACTAGATAAATCAAACCAAAAAATAAATAAGAAAGAGGTAAGAGAAGTAAATTAAATTCTAGAAAAGTTGGAGTTAGTAGATATGTAGAGAAAAATAAAAATGACAAAAAGAAATACACCTTCTCTTCAACAGCACATGGTACATTCACAAAAATTGACCATGTATTAGGGCATAAAAACATTGCAAACAAGTACAAAAGAGCAGAAATAATAAATGCAACCTTCTCAGATCATAATGCAATGAAAATAATAATTAGTCAGGGTACATGGAGAGGCAAATCAAAAATTAATTAGAAATTAAACAATGCAATTCTCCAAAATTGATTAAAGAACAAAGCATAGAAACAATTAATAACTTCATAGAAGAAAATGACAATGATGAGACACCCTTTCAAAATCTCTGGGATGCAGCCAAAGCAGTATTGAGGGGGAAATACACATCCTTGAGTTCATATATTAACAAAGTAGAGTGGGCAGATGTTAATGAATTGGGCATGCAAATTAAAAAACTAGAAAGTGAATAAATTAAAAATACTCAGATGAAGACTAAATTAGAGACCCTAAAAATCAAAGGAGAAATTAATAAAATTGAAAGTCAAAGAACTATTGATTTAATAAATAAGACTAAAAGTTGGTACTTTGTAAAAACAAATAAAATAGACAAAGTACTGGTCAATCTAATTTAAAAAAGGAAACAAGAAAACCAAATTGATAGTATCTAAGATGAAAAGGGAGACCTCACCTCCAAATGCACACACCAACAACATGGAAATAGGTTCTTATCAAGACACATGTAATACCCAATGAAATTGTGTGTCTAGTACAGGAAGGGTGGGTGAAGGGGAGGGAGGGAAATAATGTGATTCTTGTAAGCAAGGTATAATGTTCTAAATTGACTAAATAAATTAATTTAAAAAAAGAATAACAGAACATAGGGATTTTATATGTCTTTGGGGGAATTAAGCACAACAAATTTACATTGACAGGTTGTTACCAGGCTGGAGAAAGAGGCTATAGCCAGAGGCTGGTTTATCACTGATAACTTATCTACTACAATGCATACAAAAAGGATGGTGCCTGCAGAGGCATTGATATTCTTAGGAACTGATCTCTGAATCAATGGGAGAAATTTTGTAGGACAAAAAAGGTTACTTAACTTTTGATTATATCTACTAGTCCCACCTAAATTGGGATCATTAAGTACTTTAAGGGCTATAGTTCAGTCTGAAACAAAGTCATTCTGGGAAACCCTTTAAGGCATTTTCTCAAGGGACAGGAGCAAAACTTGGGGTTCTCAGATTTCAAGTTGACAAATGGTATAATGACAAATAAATTATATGACTTGTTGACAATTTTGAGTGTTTAGTAAAAGTTTATTAATTAGAAATATTGAATTACTGTTGGCTATGAAGAAACATGATCTTTGGTTCAATGGAGACATCAGTGGGTACCCTGATAGAGAACTGAGCTTCCATCAACTAATCAATAGATATTTATATGACTCCTAGTAACACATACTGTCTCAGGCAAAGGCAAAAACATGAAACAACACCTGCCCTCAGGGTGCTTATAAGTGTAGACAACTTGTTTAAACATAATTACGCACACACATACACACACAAAATACAACAAAAGAATAAATACAAGATACTTCAAGAGAGATGGATTTGAAGAGATCAAGAAAAGAATCATGTAGAAAGCAGTGGTTCAAAGAAGTGAGGATTTCCTTACATGGAGTTAAAGTGTGAGTGCCTTACAGAGACTGATGAAAATCAGTGAAAGACAGAGAAACTAAGTGATGTTCCTGCATAGGGAATGGCAAGGTTTCAGCTAGAATTTAGAGAATAAGAAGGGAAGTAATATATTGTGAAGCTGCAAAAATGTATTTTGGGTCAGATAGTGTAGGCATTTATATAAATGTTTGTTTTATGTTAGAAGAAATAAGGAGTCATTTCATTCCTACCCCAGAGTTTCCTTTTATTGGTGAGTGATGTTTGATCTTCTCAGTTCAATACATGATGAATGGAGGGAAAAATATTTATAAATCATTTATGATGGTAACAGCTAGGGATCCAAATTTTAAAAGGAGAGAGAGAGAGAGAGAGAGAGAGAGAGAGAGAGAGAGAGAGAGAGAGAGAGAGAGAGAGAGAGAGAGAGAGAGAGAGAATCTTTTCTTGAGGAGATCATATGCTAATTGGAAGAAATAGCACATATAAAAGAAAGTAGCTGCAGGGCAGATGGAATGGTCCTAAAAGTCTTAGGGATGCCTAAGGGCATAGATTAGAGTGCCCTAATAAGGTCAAATGACAATACTCAAGATTCTGGAGAAAAATTGGGCCCTAAAATGAATAAGATCTAGAGGAACTTGGAATACAATGACAGGGCAGGTGGTAAGCCCTGGTCATCATCTATCTCACTGGAAAACTTGGATTTGGCAAATATGAATAACATGGAAATAGGTTTTGAACAATGATACATGTATAATAGGTGGAACTGCTTATTGGCTTTGGGAAGGGGGAGGACAGGGGAATCATGAATCATGTAATCATGGAAAAATATTCTAAATAAAATTAAAAAAAACAATTTGGAGTTTGGTGACTCACAACTAATTAAAGTGGCATGAATAGCCATTTATTCTTCCAACTCAGGATCCTTGATCAGATCTAAGTGGGTCAATGCTGAGGGTGGAGAAGATGGCAAAAAAGGGGGAAGAATATTCTAATGGTAGTTTACTCCACCTAACAGGCCTAAATAACATTACCTTCTCTATGGGGAAATGAAATTTGAAAGAATTTGATATTATAAAATTAAGCTGAAATATTCTTCTGTTCCCAAACCTCTATTCTCTACTTAAAACAAATATCAAAGTTCCTCAATCCTTTGGATCTTACGTGTTTGATTTGGCTTGGCCTCTCTTTCCTATACATCCCTCCCACAATCAGAATAGAACATTACCCTGAGTAGTTTGCACTCAGGTCAAGGATACCATCCCCTCATATTTAGAGAACTCTGAAAATGGGACTGCTATCAGGCCACCCTGATCTCATCTTACTTTACTCTATATCCAAGTCTTTGAATTGTGCTCCAAAATGTCTATTACATATTATTATTTTGTGTTTGGGTTTATCTTATAACTTTATTCAATTATAAGCTTCATGAAAACAGTAACCATTTTTTCATCCAAACCTCAAACCTCCCCCAATATTAATTCAATGCAGTTACCCCTGGATAACTCCCAAGAGGGAGCATGTCCCATGAAGTCTACTGGCTTCTGTATGATATTTTGGACCCAAAAGAGTATTTTTACCAGAAGTACAGAGGTTTGTGTTTTAAAATTTGTTGAAAACTATTTCTTCCAAGGTTGCAAGATTTGGTAGGAACTAATGTGACTGATAATACCTTATGTTGATAATGAATAATTACTTGTACTGATTGTATTTGATCATTGATTATGATAAGACTTCCTTATTGATGGATCTGTACTATTTTGTTGCACTTTATTTGTGACATACACTATTTGATTTTTTCTCAATTTTTTTTTTGCATTTGAAGCATATGTCACTAGTATTTAGAAGATTTTCTTTTAACTATTTTTTATTTTTCCAATTGAATAAGCTAAGATGTCCATTTGTCTAGCATATAAATGCATACCCAAAGTCTTAGACTTTGGAAATCTGCCATTTATTGATAAATATTATGGGACTGTGATTAATATGTGTCTGATTCTAGGAAATGGGATCAAAAAGGATCACAGACTTCATCTACATAGTTCCATAGATGCACTGATTTAACCTGAATAGTGCCAAATAAAAAAGAGCACACAGGTCAAAAATGAAACCAATCCAGGTGGGACGCATAAACTTCTATGCCAATACAAAAGGACTTAAACCTAGTGTGAGACTAGAGATTGCAGAGCTTGACATATAAGATGTAGGACTCCTTGAACCACACTTCTTGTAAAATACTTCTATCAAAGTATTTAACAATTGGCTGTTTTGGCTCCCCTATCCCTGAGAAATAACAAAAGATCAGACCAGGGAATGACACTCCCCTTTTACACAAAAATCTAGTTCTTTTTTTCTCTCTTATAGTATGGCAACTTCCCGTAGTCCTAACTTATAATTGGTAAATATAATATTACTGCATTTTGTCCTATAGACTTGTGGTACAGAAATTTGCTTTAATTGGACACTAATAGAAGGGCCTGTTATGAATTTATTCTTGCTTTCTTCAGAAATTTTAGATACATAATTTTTGATATTTTGATTCTGATTTCAAATTTTTTATTTCTTCAAAAGTTTAATTTTTTTCTTCTATTTATTTTTCTTTTTTATGTTTTTGGTTTTCTTCTGATAATTGACTCATACACCCCCATAATTCAACCATATATCATGAGTTGATCTGGGTTTTGGTAAACACCTTCTTCAGGAGAGATTGTATTGTATTTTCATTTAAAAAAATATCCAAGATTTAAAATCTTGTTTGAGGAAAATTTCAGGGAAAGAAGTTTGCTAACTCCTTAAATCCTGAGAATGGACTGTTTGGAGAAAGATACCTACAGAAACCTACAGTGTATCAAGAAGATCCAGAATGAACTTTTGGGTGCAATTGATTGAACTGAAGGGAGTTGGTCATTTACTTTGAATGTATACTCTTATGCCAAAGAGGACTGCCCCCTAATTGGTTTTTGGTCAATGTGACTGGCAAAACATTGGTTTTGCTTTCTCTTTCTTCTATTTTCCTCTTATCTCTAACTATTGTAGTTTCCTCTTAGAAGATGAAATACTATATACACTAGTAGTTAGAAAAAAAATTTAGGGGTACAAGATAATTATGTTAAATGATCTCCAACTAGTCTCCAAATGATGATCAGGGAGATTGTGAAGATCAAATTAACTCACCTGCCCATTTTTAGATTTAATCACCAAAAATGTAAACACCCCACTCAAGATTGAGTGAGGGAGGTCCATGAACCATGTGTGTGATAGTGCATGATGAATCAGAATCAACTGAATGTCTTATAACTCTGCTTTTTGAAATCCTTCAAATGTCCAACTTGGGAAATGTATTCTCCTCCATAAAGTCTTCCCTGAAGATGCCGAAAGAAATTATCCTGCTTTGTTTTCATCTATTCTCTACTTCATCTATTCTCAGATAATCATTTACTTGTGGATTTAGTCATATCCTAATTTGTCTTATGAATATGCCCTACACATAGGAGATGCTTAATCAGTTTTTATGCGTTAAAATCAAGGTTAGTAGAGGAAAATCTGTATCCTCTTTGTGCTTAGATTATACCTACCCAACATTAAAGCTGGTGTTATTCATAGAATGAAGTTTATAGAAAATGCCCAACATTTTGTTTCCATAAAATAACTGATTTTTGAGCTAGTCTTAATATTATAATAAAAAACACAGTGCATTTTTGTCCAAACACATAGCTTTGAGCTCCAGTTTTATCATTAGCTAATATGCCTTCTGACAAATTGCATTAATTGTGAAATCCAAGTTCTAAGTTTACTAGTAAAAGACTCCTCATTGTTAGAGATGATTTCCTATTACCTTAATCACATAGCTAATGTCTGAGGTTCAGTTTGAACTGAAGTTCATGTCTTCTTAACTGCAATGTGGATTCACTATCCACTGAGGCATTTAGCTGCCCTCTCTATTGATTGAGTCAAATTACCTTTGAGAAGATTTATTTCTAGTATATTGAATTATTTCTAGTATATTGAATTATTTTTATTCTTGGGTTTTGAATTAAGACTCAGGTCTATCATTTGATCTCTGTACTCATTTCTTTGTTCCTAGGAAATTCAAGGAATCCTCCATCCTGAAATTTCTCCAATTGAAGGGTGATAGATTAAAAGGTGAGATTATGAATTCTATCTTGACTGGTAAATAAAATCAGCCTATACCAGGTATGTCTGTTAGCAGCAGAACCAAGTCCTTGAATATTTCACTGAGAAACATTAAATAAGGTAATTTCTAACTGGGCAGAAGTTGATTTCTTTTGCTGTACACTGGGGACATAGGATAAGACATGGGACTTCCAACCATTACTCAAGGAACTGGGAGCGATAAGAGTATGATGGACCATATCCTCACCGACTATTCAACTATCAGAGATGTCTTGGTATATCTAAGGGAGAATAGAAAAACGAGCTTCCAGAATTGTATTTATGGAGGAATTTGAGGTCTCTAATGTCAACTGGGTTTTCTGGGAACCCCAATTTTGCCCCTGTCCCCTGAGAACTCAACCAGAAGGAAGTCCCATCCTCACCAATTTCAGAATGAACAATAGACCTTAATGGCTAGATCTTTCCTTTTTGTATTTTTTGTAAAGCATCAACCTTTCTCTGATAATCCTGTCTTGGACTTCTCATTTCCTTTGAGCCAATCAATCATATTTCCCTATCCTTATTCCCCAAATGGCATATGTTTCCCAAGTACTATTTTTTCTTCAGAGAATCTTCTAGTGCATTGATCCTCCCAGAGACACTGTCCCCAGAGCTGCAGGGTCTTGACTATGTGTAGTATTTGGTGCTTGGCTCTATGTAGTGACCAATTATTATGGAACTATCTCTTTCCTGATTAAAAATTTGGTTTTTATGTTTTTCCAAGTTGACACTGATCATCAAGAGAGATAAATGATGAATTGATTTAGTAGTTGTTGCTAGTCTGATCAATAAATTGACTTCCTTACCCAGAAGACAGCCTCTCAGAATTTTTAATTATCACATCTTATTCCCAGTGGGAGAAGACCTTCACTCAGCATTAGTGTATATTCTCCTACACATACTTTCTTTGATTTATGTTTTGCTATTGACTTGGATGAACAAGTTTCTTTGTTGTTTACTATATGCATCTATCATGAAACTGGTCTCAGATGGGAAGGGAGTTAGACTCTAGATATAAGCCTTACAAACTCCTTCTCTTATTAATAAATAGTGATCAGAAACTTAGCTTCAGACTCATAACTTATACCCCCTAGCTTATATTTAAAGGAGCTTTTAGATATAATTCTAACTGGATATCTCCTCTCTCTGAAAAGATCAGAGTGCCAAAGTTTCTGTCCCCAAACTTGGGCTTCTCTTCCTAGGGGAAGATATCTATTCTTTTTTAATATTTTTTTTTCCATTTGAATAAGTTTATTTAGACAATTTAGAAGATTCTTCCTTGGTTACAATAATCACATTATTTCCCTCCCTCTCCTCCAACCACTGTTCCTGCAGCCAACATGCAATTTCACTGGGTATTACATGTGTCCTTGATCAGAACACGTTTCCATGTTGTTGTTTACACTAGGATGTTCATTTAGAGTCTACATCCCAAACAATATGCCTTCAACCCATGTATTTAAGCAGTTGTTTTTCTTTGGTATTTTTACTCCCACAGTGTTTCCTCTAGATGTGTATGGTGGTTTTTCTTGTAGGTTCCTCCAAGTTGTTCAGGGTCACTGGCACAATGCCACTGGCAATCAATTGCCACTAATGGAAAAGTCCATTACCTTCGATTGTACCACAGTGTATCAGCTCTGTGTACAAAGTTTTCATGGTTCTGCTCCTCTCACTCTGCATCAATTCCTGGAGGTTGTTCCAGTCCCAATGGAATTCCTCCACTTTATTATTCCTTTGAGCACAATAGTATTCCATCACCAACATATACCACAATTTGTTCAGCCATTCCCCAATTGAAGGGCATCCCCTCATTTTCCAATTTTTTGCCACCACAAAGAGCACAGCTATGAATATTCTCGTACAAGTCTTTTTCCTTATTATATACCACAATTTGTTCAGCCATTCCCCAATTGAAGGGCATCCCCTCATTTTCCAATTTTTTGCCACCACAAAGAGCACAGCTATGAATATTCTCGTACAAGTCTTTTTCCTTATTATCTCTTTGGGGTACAAACCTAGCAGTGCTATGGCTGGATCAAAGGGCAGACAGTATTTTATCACCCTTTGGGCATAGTTCCAAATTGCCCTCCAGAATGGTTGGATCAATTCACAACTCCACCAGCAATACATTAAAGTCCCAACTTTGCCATATCCCCTCCAACATTCATTATTTTCCTTTGCTGTCTTGTTAGCCAATCTGCTAGGTGTGAGGTGATATCTCAGAGTTGTTTTGATGTGCATTTCTCTGATTATAAGAGATTTAGAGCACATTTTCATGTGCTTATTAATAATTTTGATTTCTTTGGCTGAGAACTTCCTGTTCATGTCCCTTGCCCATTTATCAATTGGAGAATGGCTTGATTTTTTGTACAACTGGTTTAGCTCTTTATAAATTTGAATAATTAGACTTTGTCAGACATTTTTGTAATGAAGATTGTTTCCCAATTTGTTGCTTCCCTTCTAATTTTAATGCATTAGTTTTGTTTGTACAAAAACTTTTTAATTTGATGTAATCAAAATTATTAATTTTACATTTTGTGATTTTTTTTCTAGCTCTTGCTTGGTTTTAAAGTCTTTCCATTGCCAAAGATCTAACAAGTATGCTATTCTGTGTTCACCTAATTTGCTTATAGTTTCCTTCTTTATATTCAGGTCATTCACCCATTCTGAGTTCATCTTGGCATAGGGTGTGAGATGTTGATCCAAACCGAATCTCTCCCATACTGTCTTCAAATTTTCCCAGCAGTTTATTTTTTTTATCAAAAAGTTTTTTGGTAGTTCAATGGGTATGGTACTAAATGAGTAAATTAATTTGGGTAGGATTGTCATTTTTATTATGTTAGCTCATCCCACCCATAAGCAATCATTGTTTTTCAATTGTTAAGATCTAGTTTTAGTTGTGTGGAGAGTGTTTTGTAGTTGTGTTCATACAGTTCCTGTGTTTGTCTCGGCAGATAGATTCCTAAGTATTTTATATTGTCTAAGGTGATTTTAAATGGAATTTCTCTTTCTAATTCTTGCTGCTGAGATGGATTGGAGATATATAGAAATGCTGATGACTTATGTGGGTCTATTTTGTATCCTGCAACTTTGCTAAAGTTGTTGATTATTTCGACTAGCTTTTTGGTTGATTCTCTAGGATTCTTTAAGTATACCATCATATCATCTGCAAAGAGTGATAGCTTGGTCTCCTCATTGCCAATTTTAATACCATCAATTTCTTTTCCTTCTCCAATTGCTACTGGTAGTGTTTCTAGTACAATAATATATAATAGGGGTGATAATGGGCATCCTTATTTCACTCCTGATGTTATTGAGAAGGCTCTGAGTTTTTTCCCATTGCAGATGATGTTTGCTGGTGATTTCAGATATATACTATTTATTATTTTTAGGAAAGACCCTTCTATTCCTATACTTTCTAGTGTTTTCAATAGGAATGGGTGTTGTATTATATCAAAGTCTTTTTCTGCATCTATTGAGATAATCATGTGATTTTTGTTGATTTGCTTGTTGATATGATTAATTATGTGGATAGTTTTCCTGATATTGAACCATCCTTGCATTTCTGGTATGAATCCTACCTAGTCATAGTGAATAACTCTTGTGACTACTTGCTGGAGTCTTTCTGCTAGTATCCTATTTAAAATTTTTGCATCTATATTCATTAGGGAGATTAGTCTATAATTTTCTTTCTCTGTTTTTGACCTGCCTGGCTTTGGAATTAGTACCATTTTTGTGTTGTAAAATGAATTTGGTAGAACTCATTCTTGGCTTATTCTGTCAAATAGTTTGTGTAATATTGGGATTAATTGTTCTTTGAATGTTTAATAGAATTCATTTGTGAATCCATCTGGACCTGGGGATTTTTTCTTAGGGAGTTCTTTGATGGCTTGTTCAATTTCTTTTTCTTATATGGGGTTGTTTAGGTAATTTATTTCTTCCTCTTTTAGTCTAGGCAATTTATAGTTTTGTAAGTATTCATCCATATCACCTAGATTGCCATATTTTTTGCCATATAATTGGGCATTGTAGTTTTCAATGATTGCCTTAATTTCCTCTTTATTAGAGGTGAGGTCTCCCTTTTCATCTTGGATACTGTCAATTTGGTTTTTTTCTTTCCTTTTTTAAAATTTGATTGACAAGTACTTTGTCTATTTTATTTGTTTTTTTCAAAGTACCATCTTCTAGTCTTATTTATTAAATCAATATTTCTTTGACTTTCAATTTTATTAATTTCTCCTTTGATTTTTAGGATCTCTAATTTAGTCTTCATCTGAGGATTTTTAATTTATTCACTTTCTAGTTTTTTTTTTTAATTTGCATGCCCAATTCATTGATCTCTGCCCCCTCTACTTTGTTAATATATGAACTCAAGGATGTGTATTTCCTCCTGAGTACTGCTTTGGCTGCATTCCATAGATTTTGAAAGGGTGTCTCATCATTGCAGTTTTCTTCTATGATGTTATTAATTGTTTCTATGATTTGTTCTTTAACCAATTTTGGAGGATTGCAATGTTTAATTTAAAATTAATTTTTGATTTGTCTCTCCATGTACCCTGACTAATTATTGTTTTCATTGCATTATGATCTGAGAAGTTTGCATTTATTATTTCTGCCCTTTTGCACTCATTTGCAATATTTTATGCCCTAATACATGGTCAATTTTTGTGAATGTACCATGTGCTGCTGAAGAGAATGTGTATTTCTTTTTGTCATTATTTTTCTCCACATGTCTACTAACTCTAATTTTTCTAAGCTTTCATTCACTTCTCTTACCTCTTTCTTATTTATTTTTTGGTTTGATTTATCTAGTTCTGATAGAGGAAATTTCAGGTCTCCCACTAGTATAGTTTTTCTATTTATTTCATCATTGAGCTCCCCTAGTTTCTCCTTTAGAAATTTGGATGCTATGCCATTTGGTGCATACATGTTGAGTACAGATATTTCCTCATTGTCTATACTGCCTTTTATCAGGATGTAATTACCTTCCCTATCTCTTTTAACTAGATTTATTTTTACTTTGGCTTTGTCAGATATCATGATTGTGACTCCTGCCTTCTTTTTATCAGTTGATGCCCAATAGATTTGGCTCCATCCTCTTACTTTCACCCTATGCATAACACACCTTCCTCATGTGTGTTTCTTGTAGACAGCATATGGTAGGGTTTTGGATTCTAATCCACTCTGCTATTCACTTGCATTTTATAGGTGAGTTCATTCCATTCACATTCACAGTTATGATTACTAGCTGTGTATTTTCCAGCATTTTGATTTCTATTCCTAGTCCTGCCTTTTCTTCTTTCACTATTTCCTTCTAAACCAATGTTAGTTTATAATCCATTCCCCTAGTTCTCACCCTTATTTTGCTTCCCTTTCTACCCTCCTCCCTTCTAATTCCCCCCCCATTATTTCCCCTGTAGTCTTTTTAAACTACCCCCCACCCTCTCCCTCCCTTGTACTGCTTCCCTCCCCATCAGTCCATTTGTTACCCTTCTACTCCCCTATAGGGCGCAAATCTATTCTCTGCCCCAATGGATTGGATTGTTCTTCCCTCTTTGGGTCAGTTTCAAAGCACATAAGAGTTGAGTATTTCCTATCTCCAACCTCTTTACCCTTCAGTCGTATCAATGTTCTCCCCACTCCCACCGTGAGCTCTTTTGTGACATATAAATTTACCCCCATTTGTTTCTTTCACCTTTTCTTTTAGTATTAACCTCTTTTTTTAACTCTAGCTGTATATATATATATACACACATGTATATGTATTTATGCATGGATACATCTCTATACCTACTTATGTCTTGTCCTTTCTTCCTATACAGTTTGTCACTGTTCCCTCTAAGTGTAATTCTTCTAAGTGCCCAGGTGATAGCAACAGTTTTTAAGAATTACCAATGACCTTTTTTCTTTTAGGGATATATATCATTTTAACTTATTAAGTCTCTTAAAATTTTTTTGTTGTTGTTTTCTTTTCCTCTTCTTTTTTAATTACCTTTTGATGATTCCCTTGAGTTCTGTGCTTGGACAACAAATTTTTCTGTTCATGTCTGGTCTTTTCTTTATGAATGCTTGGAATTCTTCTATTGTGTTGAATGACCATACTTTCCCCTGTAAGAATATAGTCAGGTTTGCTGGGTAGTTGATTCTTGGTGATAGATCTAGTTCCCTTGCTTTCCAGAACATCATATCCCATGTCTTTTGGTCCTTCAGTATGGATGCAGCCAGATCCTGTGTCATCCTCACATGGTATCTGAATGACTTCTTCTTGGCAGCTTGTAATATGTTTTTTTTTTGGTCCAAGAGATTTTGAATTTGGCTATAACATTCCTGGGTGTTGTTAGGAGGTGATCTGTGGATTCTTTCAATGTCCACTTTTCCCTCTTGTCCTAGGATATCAGGCCAGTTTTCCTGAATAATTTCCTGCAGTATTATGTCCAGGATTTTTCTTTTGTCATGGTCTTCTGGTAGACCAATGATTCTTAAATTGTCTCTTCTCGAACAATTTTCTAAATTGTCTCTTTTGTGAATGTAAACCTTAAAATTTCTTAGACTTATAAACGTTGGAAATTTCACCATTGGGAAATTTCATACTTGAAAAATTTCCTATTGAGAGTGGGAACTCTATTGGAATGTGAACCCCATTGGCATGGGAGGTTCCTCCTCCTCCCTTCTTAAGATTACTTTAGGACAGAAACCTTTTACTGAACAATGGAAAGCTTTGACCTATGCTTAAACATAGAACAGGAATTTCTTTGAGTCATGATTGATTTTAGAATTGACACAATGGAAATACTTGGAATGACAGAACCAGGTCTTGGAAATTGCAATCTCCACCCTACTCAGTCCTAACAGGATTTAGGAAGGGCTGCAGCATAGATCAAAATTTAATTATTCCAATCTCTACCCTACTCAGGGTAACAGGATTTAGGAAGGGCTGTAGCAAAAGATCAAGATTTAATTATTTGAGAATGTGACCTTCAACAGACATGTGCAAAGCCACAGACCTCTGGGAGGTCCTGGGTTAAGCTAGAGCCACCATTGGCACAGGGAAAATGATGGTCAGTGATTGGTAGATGTGAGAACTGAGGGGAGGGAACTTGGATGGTTTGCTTAAAGAGAGAGGGGTCTGAGGACTGAGGGTTGGTTGGAGAGTTTTGGCTCTGAGTGGTTGGAGAGGTGCTCTGAGAAGCTTGCTCTGAAGGAAGCTGGAGGTGGGGGCCCTGAGACTGTTTCTCCATTTTGGTGACGTGAGTAATAGGGACTGATCTCCTTTCTTTGCCCCAGCATCTAAGGGCTTGGGCCTTTTGGCCCAGCCTAAACAGAAGGGGTATTTAAGCCCTCTTCCCTTCTCTCCCCTTTCTCTCTCCCTCTCTCTCTCTATCTCTAATACCTTTCTTCATCCTGTTTGTAATTAAACTCTATAAAAGGTTGACGGCTGACTTGAGTTTTCATTTAGGAATTACATAGCTGAATTCCTTGGCGACCTTAAATTAATATATATCAGTCTTTTAAAGTGATTTCCTTGTCACATGAATGAGATGCTTCACATTTTCCTCAATTTTTTCATTCTTTTTGTTTTGTTTTATAGTGTCCTGCTGCCTTGTGAGGTCACTTAATTCCAGTTATTGTATTCTGGTTCTTAAAGACTGGATTTCATCCCTCACTTTTTGGTCATCCTTTTCCTTCTTGTCTGATTTTCTTTGAAGGTCATCTTTCATCCTCTTTACCTCGTCTTTCATCTCCTTTGCCTCATCTTTCATCTCCTTTCCCTCATTTTCCAGCTGGTTGATTTTGGCTTTCAAGACACTATTTTCTCATTTTAGTTCAAGTACCTCTGTTTCCAGATGACTTATCTTAGTTTTTAAGTTCTTTTCCCAATTGTCTTCAGCCTCTCTTAATTGTGTTTTGAGTTCTTCCACAGCCTGTATCCCATTCTCTGGCATTTCTGATTTATCATTTGCTGATCTCTCCCCCTCTGTTCTGTTTGCTGAGTAGAAGCTGTCTATTGTAGTTTCTTTCTTCTTTTTATGTTGCTTGCTCTTATTCACCTCTTCTTTACTCCCTGTATTTGTCTGTGCTCTTGCTCCTATCTTTTTGTTGTTGTTGTTTTGGGGACTTCTGTTAGTCTCCCCTCTTCAAGCTTTAACAGAAAATCTCTTGGTATAGTGTTTGGGGAGGGTTTGTTGGGGGTTTGGGCTTCCCTGTCCTCTGGAGGCTTTTGATTGGATTAAAGTCCAGCAGCCAATGAGGATGGGTGTGGAACCTGGGCTTCCCTGAGTTCTGGAGACTTTTGATGGGATTAAATTCAGCTTAGGTGGGCTTGGTGTGGTCTGAGTACAAAACCTCCTGGAAGACTGGTGCAAATATGGAGAATCTCCACAGCTCTGGCCAGGCTGGGAGGTCTATGCTCCCTCTCTAGCTCCTTCCCTGCCATCTGTGTTGGATGCTCTGAACTTGGCACAGCCCTGCCCTTAAGGTACTCCCTGCAGACCAGCACCTTTGCCTACTCAGAAGTTCCCACTGCCACTGGAATCTCAGTGCTCTGGGTGGAATGGGGGAAGGTTCCTGGGACCTTCCTTCTGTCTTACCCTTTAACCTGAGTGTTCTCAGATTCCAGCTTTCTTTTGGAGGGGGTGTACCTTTTGAATTAAGTCCAGGAGGAGGGTTCCTTTGCTCTGTCTTGTTGTTACGTTTGATTTTCATTCCCCTAGGAGCATTCGGTTTGTGATCAGTTAGGAAGGGTATTCAGAGGTCTGAACTTCTGCTTCTTCTAGGCTGCCATCTTCTGTGTCCACCTTAGAAGATATCTATTCTATCCTTCCTTTGAGCTTCACACAACACCTCCTACTACATGTGTGAGTGATAATCTTCTCCTCTTTTTTCTCCTCCTTCTCCAATGTAGTCTAGGATTACTTAACTGCCATACCAGTGGAATCCAAACACCTAAACTGTGAGAACTACAGACACAGTATCAGGTATGAATCTCATCCAATCTGTGTGTGTTTGTTTCTGAGAGAAGACCAGAAAATGTGCAAGAGACATAAAAAGAAGGAGGACATGTGACTTCTTCTGCCAGCTTGTGAAAGTAAAGACTCAGTCTGGTCTCTGAGCAGCACTGCAGCTGAACAGCCAGCTTGTGCTATGCCTTTCACTTAGGGGGAGACATATGCCACATGCCACAGAGTGTTCTCACCCAAATGTCAAGACACTCCGATCCATCCTCTCTCTTTTTTTTCATATAGTCCTCATAGTAGAGAGATGAATTATTTGTCTGTTTTGATTCCAAGAGGAAGCAGATTTGGAAAGCACACATTCACTGGTTCTGTTACTGTTTGATCAAGATAGGGGAAGAATGATGATGATCACCCACTTTTTTTCTAGTGCTTTAATGGTATTAAACCCATTCCTCTCAGTGATCCTAGAAAATAGATAATAAAATATGTTTATCTCCATTTTATAAATGAGAACAGTAGTGCAAAGAAGCTAAGAAACTTCTTGGTAACTGTCAGATCCAGGATTTCTACAGAGATCTCCTTTTGACTAGATATTATTGTCCCTTTGAGAAGGATCAAAGTTCCTTTATGTAATACAAGGCTATTGAACAATATCCAGCAAATAAGCTTTGGACTCTGAGTAACAAAGAATGAGGAGGTAGAGGAAACAAAGTTACAAGGAGGTTTCTTAGAACCAGTTATCCATTTATTTTGAAATCTATTTGGATAGAGGAGACCAATGAAATATATTCCCAGAACATCCCTGTTATGGAAGCTGAAATCCTTAATATTTATTCAATTTTAATGAATAACTCTAAGCATTCAGAGTCTAATTATATTGCATTTTTGGGGGGATTTGTAGATTATTATAGAAGTTTGTGAAAGAAGCTATATATATAAGTGAATTCATTTCCTCAAAAAATTAAAATGTAAGTTTGGATGTTAAGATCATTGAATCATATATTATAAATTGACTATCTTTTGCTTTTTTTGTAACTCTAGCACTTCTTGCAGTCACTCACATAGTCGATGCTTAATAACTGTTTACTGATTGAGTAGTAGAGTGGGGTGGGAAAATGATTTATTATAATGTTGGGGGGAAATTATTATGCTGTTTAAATCTGAGGAGAATTATTTTTAAATTTTTGTTAATATAAGTTTGTAATATTCCCTTCTTTGTCAAAAGATCATGCCTTATAGTAGCTTAAAGAAAAGTCTTCATCACAGTCCTAGAAATATCATTATATCTCTATTCTTAATGTATTTTTGCTTTTACTCATTTTGGGATGAGCTTCACTCTAGGAATCTATGTTCTGATTAGTGTAAGATTTAAAATGGTTGAGGTCTTAAACTGTAGTGATTAAAATAGTGGAAGATGTAAATTGTGATAGATATAAGAGAGGGTGAGTAAATTTGACCTCAGAAAATATGTTTCACTACAGTGTCTTGGTTTTTAAATCAAATATAAGGTGGTCGCCAGGGAAATATTCCCAATTATTCAAATACCCAAGTCAACTGGGTTTTATAGAGATTTTTAATTAATAATATAATGAGGAATTAGAGAAAGAGAGAAAGAGTAGAAAAGGAATAATTATGAAGGGCCTCAAGCCAATATGGCCTAGACCTGAGTCTTAAGAGAGAGAATCAGTCAGTCAGTCTTTTAACACTCACCACAAGGTCTGCCTAAACAAGGATTCTAGTGACACCAGGCCAGCTCCATCTCAGCTGACTTCACCAGAGAGCCTTCAACCAGAGACTGTTCCAAAGGGCCTCTCTCCAGAGCCTCCAGAGGGACAGAGTCCCCTTAGAGGAGCTCCAGGGAGACCTCCTTAGAGATTGTCCTCCAAGAGCTTCCCTTCTCCCGAGCCTCTCTCAAGAGATTCTTCCCAAGTGATCCTCATCAGAGATCCTCCAAAAGGATTTCTCCAAAAGGATATATCCTCAAGAGATTCTGCTTTTTCTTATATAGGGGTTTTTCTCCCATGTCACCTCCCCTAAGTCCCTACATCTACCAATAACTGTAGATGCTTTCCAAAGGACTGCCCATCTAAATTCCTGCTAAGTCAACTAATCTCCTCAGTATGTCTGAATCAGAAAAAATGCTGCTGTGTCAACCAATCTCCTCAGTATGTCTGAACAAGAGAAAACACAGCTGAGTCTCCTAATCTCATCAAGAGAAAAATTTCCTGACCCTTTTAGGTACCTAGCATCCCCTTGTATCAAGTCTAAAAACAGGCCTGGCTCAAAGAACTCCTTGCTTTATTATAAGCATGGGTCCAAGTACTTTCATTGTTTAGCAAGGAGTTTTCTCCCCTAAAGCAGTCTTAAGTACAGTTGGAGTAGAGGTCCTCCCATTTCTGATCCTGGCAAGATCTCACATCAAAATGGGGAATGTTTCTCAGTAGGGGATTTGTTCCAATTAAGAATTCCCTGATGGGGAAATTTTTAACATTCACAAGTCTGAGAGATTTCAAGATTTACATTAGCCTATAAGCATCACAAACTTTGTCTAATCTCTACCACCCTGTCTCCTACTTAAAGGTTTTGTGCAACTTGTATCATGAAGGTGAAACTAAACAAAAGGAAATAGATTTTCTTGCTTAAATGGCCAGAGACACCTATAACCTCATGTCCAGATATCACTACTCAAATGACACCTGCTACTTTCCCTTGTGATTTCATAGAAATCTGTCAGTTTTCCCAATGGACATCAATGTATTCATATGCGGATCCTTCCTCCAAGCTCTGGAGACTTTCTTAATTAAAGATGCCATTTTCTATATATGTGAGTTTGATTTATATTAAGACTCCATAAATTCAACCTGATGTGATTAAAGGTGGTCCACACCCAGAATATCACTTGACCACACTAGCTCTTTGGGAATATCAGAGATTCCTAAAAGGTATTTCTAATTTCCCCAGGCTCTGCATTCACCCAAAGCATACTTTTGGGTTACCAAACCTGTGATATGGAAATCACTTTAAAAGACTGATATATATTAATTTAAGGTCGCCAAGGAATTCAGCTATGTAATTCCTAAATGAAAACTCAAGTCAGCAGTCAACCTTTTATGGAGTTTTTCATTACAAACAGTAGGAAGAAAGGGGGAGAGAGAGAGAGAGAGAGAGAGAGAGAGAGAGAGAGAGAGAGAGAGAGAGAGAGAGAGAGAGAGAGAGAGAGAGGAGAGAAGGGAATAGGTTTTAAATACCCACTCTGCTTAGGCTGGGTCAAAGGCCCAAGACCTTGGATAGCCGAGGCAAAGAAAAGAGATCAGTCCCTATCACTCATGTGACCAAAATGGAGAAACAGTCTGAGGGCCTCCACTCCAAGCACCAGGCTCCAACCACCACACTCTCCTCCACCCAGGAAGTTCCAGCACTCCTGAACTCTCCTCTACCTCACTTCCTGTGTCTCCCCTGTGCCAATGGTGGCTCTAGCTTAACCCAGGACTGCCCAGAGGTCTGTCCCCTTTGCACATGTCTGTTGAAGGCCATATTCTCAAATAACTAAATTTTGAGCTTTCCTGCAGCCCTTCCTAAATCCTGTTACCTTGAGTAGGGTGGAGATTGTAGTTTCCAAGACCTGATTCTGTCATTCCAAGTATCTCTATTGTTATTGATCAGGAAATAGCCAAATCCCATCCTCTAAAGAATGGTTTGAACAGGGTTGAGTAGTTTTGAAATTCACAAACCCAGGAACTCTTGACAGTTCTACCCCAAGCTTCTGCTTCGGGTTACATTTACTCATATCTATCTCAATCTAACTTGTTTTTAGGCTACTGTTTTTGGCAATATTGCTGGATATGGTTTGTATGCAGATATACCTGTCTAAATACTATGGAGGAGCCACACTTCCTTTCCACCTTGTTCTTCTCTATCAAATGACCTACTACATTTCTTTCTAAGTTCATTTCAGATTTGGGAGTCTGTTCTCAAGTACAACAATGGAAAGTTTGCTGGAATTAATTGGTAAATATCTGAGGGTCAACCTTGAAAAACACAGAACCACCAAAGTAGTTAAAAAGAACAAGTCTTTAATTGGGACAAGGAAGGCAATGCTCTAATTGGCCCTACACAGAGTCATGTGTAGGATTCCACTCAGAGATGAAGCTCTGGGACTCTAGAAGCAATGTCTCCAGGGAAAAAAGCATGTGGAAAGGAGATTTTTCCAATAAGCTGAAGAACTTGGGGTTTCATATATACTTTTTGGGGAATAAAGGATAGGAAGGTTCAGTTGATAGGCTTTACAATAGACACAAAGAATGGAGGACTCCAGACTGGGACTGGACTACCTGGGAGAGGCCTCTGATACAATGGGATAAACTTTTAAGACAAAAAGAGTCTTTCAGATTTGATTATATCTATCTAAGCTGAGATCTCTGGGTACTTTAAGGTTTATTGTTCAGTCTACCACTAGGTCAGTCTAGTGGTTCCCTTAAGGCAAATTCCCTAGGGACATGGGCAAATTGAGGATTCCATAACCAAAGGTGACTTGAGTTAACTATGTCCCCTGACTACATGACTAAGAGAAGGCTGCTTAACCTTTATAACTGATAGTTTACTCATCTATAAAATGGGAACAACGAAAATTGAACTAATGACCACTATTAAGCCCTTGGCAAATCTGGAAAGGTTAAGTAAATATGAAGTATGACTACCATCAGGAAGGTTTATTTAATTAGCAGTAGTTTAGAGCAGAATCATTAAAGAAAGAATGAGAACCAGATAAGCCATAAACACAATGGAGGCAGGGGATATTTCCTCATTTAGGAATTCACAGAACCTAGCCTAAGCCCTTGCATCCACTGATATGCTCCTTTAGGAAACATGGAGCAGCAGCCTAAATCTTCTGAAGTGTATGTTGTTTCCAGAGTGTTTCTGGAACAGCAGTGCACATTTGCCATCCACAGATCATCTTATTTCCTAGAACAATAACAGTAAACCTTTTAGAGACAGAGTGCCTGGTTCTGCCCCTACCCCACCCTACAGACCAAGTGTCCTTCTTGCCCCCTACCCCTGCATCAGACCAAGTGCTGTGCCCCATCCCCCACTCCATCCCTTACTTTAGAAATGGGAGGGAGGAAGTGCTCCCATTGGGCTGCTGGACAGAAAGATGAGTGAAGTAAGGAATGGCCTTAGGTGCATGGAGAGGGGGAGGAGAACAGTTTGGCTCCAAGTCCTTCTTACTTTCTAATTAAAAATAAATGAGTGCCAGCATGCCCACAGAGAGAGCTCTGCATGCCCTTTTTTGGGCATGCATTCCATAGGTTTGCCATCACAGCCCTACAAGTTTCTTATGTTGAATAACCAGTGGAGTTATAGAAAAAGAAGAAAAATTCTAGTGTCCTTCTTCAGTGCTTCTTCAAATATCTGTTGTTAATAGAGTTCTTCAGCACCATCAGCCCAGCCACCAATGGATTTAATTGATTGTTGTGACAAGTAATGCTGACACTAATGCCAGTGGATACTAATGGAAACATGGAAGAGACATTGGTTCTACCTCTTTATCAATAAAAATCAGTTCTGGGTTCCCTGCACATAGAATAAAACAAGACATTTAGTCATTTTTCAGTCATATCTGACTCTTTGTGACTTCATTAGTTTTCTTGACAAAGATAAGAGAGTGGTTTGTCATTTCCTTCTCTAGCTCATTTGATAGATGAGGAACTGAGGCAAATAGGATAAAGTGACTTGCCCAGGGTAAGTGTCTGAAGCCAGATTGGAACTCAAGAAAATGAATCTTCCTGCTCCAAGCTCTGTAATCTATCCACTGGGCCACCTAGAAATGAAAACAGTGCTAAGAAAATTGAATTCAAAGTGCTCAAGAATAACTTTGTCCACTTCACGATTGTACTTTGATCTTGTCCTCACCAGTTATATAACAAGAAACAAAGACAGTAAATTTTGGAATTAGAAGAGATGATGTAGTCCAGAGCCTCCATTTTCAGGTGAAAATAATGAAGTTCAATTCCTAGCACAGACCATTACTACATGAGGTACCCAGATCATGATAACTTCAATAATGGCTCTGCTCCTCACTTTCTAGACTTCTTTACTTCTCCTTTTGTAATCTTCTTACCTTGGAGATGCCTCCACCCTATGATTCTCTTTTTTGACTAGTGATTTCCTAGAATGGTATATATATTTCTATCCATCTATCTACTACACTATGGAACCAAAGTGAGAATGTTGGGTCAGACACTAAGAGAACTAACTTCTCTATAGATGAGATTCGCCTCTGTTCTAAGTACAAAAAGACTTATTCATCCATTTCAGTCATGTTTAATTCCTCATGACCCTGTAGAATTCTGTCCCTGGGGTTTTCTTGGCAAAGATACTATAAATAGTTTACCATTTCTTTCTCCAGTGGCAGAGGTTAAGTGACTTGCCTAAGGTCACAAAGTCAGGAAATTTTTGAGGCTGGATTTGAACTCAGAACTGTTTGGACTCCAATTCCAGTGCTCTACCATTGGGCCACCTAGCAGCGATAGACTATAATACCTCTATCATTAAGTGACTTCATAGATATGAGTACTTTCTTCAACAGTTCTCAATGTAAACCATACATGCCTTCTTATATTGGGAGGACAATTTGCTTATTGTTCTCCCATAAATAATTCAATGGAGTAGTATATCAATAGATCAAACAAGTAATCTGTAACCTGTCCAGTTCCCTATGAGTTTCTACGTCTCCTGAGAGAGCCCTCTATGAAATTTTTCTCAGGATCAAATGAGATAGTATTTGTAAAGCACTTAGCACAGTGCCTAGCATATACTAGGCATTTAAATGTTTCCTCTCTATCCTCTTTTCCTCCTTTCTTACCTTCTTTCCTCCTTTCCTTCCTGTTCAATATGACATTAGTATAAACCAATGTCTTTTCCCTATACCATTTGGTCCCCTGTTCCCCTTTGGATAGCCCATAATTTTAGTCTTTCAAAGAGTATTATTCCATTATTCACAGACATGCAGAATCAATGGATCTGGGTTTATCAGAGGACCAATCCTGTCCAAGAACCATACAGACAAGACTCTTAGAATAGTAGCAAAGTTTATTGGATTATGAAATATTGGGGTTCATTGAGGGTGTGGATGTTGTTATCTACCAAGGAATACCCCAGTCTCCGTTAGTGAAGTAAGGCAGATTGGGCCTTACCCCACTAGGCCAGAGTGCAAAACAGTTTTCCAAAACTTCTTTATGTAAAATTTAACAGGTTTATTAGTAAAAACAAAAGGGAGGGAGGGAGGATTTAGGAATGAGGATGCCTTAATGTCTAAGGTCTCTTTCTTCCCTCTTCCCTCTAAGTCCATCACAAGATGGAGCCTTCTATTTCTTGATGCTCCCCCACACTCCCTGCTTCTGGCTAATTATCCCCAAAGCCTTCTCCATATTACTTGACACTAAAAATTCTTCCTTGTCGGTTTATATAGATGTTATTAGTTTTCAAGATGGATAAGGATGAACTCAAGGTGACTGAGTTCACCCTAGTTGGACCAGGTCTGAGGTGAAGACCTCAGCCCTCACACAACAAGAGACCCTGGATAACACTTCTTAGAGAGGGTTGATCTTCTTCAAGTGTGTTTCTTCTGTGAGAAAAGGTATTCCCAAAAGAATTCAAAGGGTTTCCCTTTTCTCACCAATAGGCTCAGAAATGAGAAGATCCTTCCTCTCCAGCTACAGGACAGGAAGCAAGTGCAGTTGACCATTGCCACTTCAAAACCTCTCCCTCTTCTGTCACCACATTCCAGAATCCTTGTCCTAGAGCTCCTAGCGTGTGCTAGTGCCAGTCTCTGCTACCCCACTTTAACTGGACTTTTCTGTAATTTCTACTCTAAGTGTTAGGCTCCACCATTTCTAGGGTAAATGACATAGGTAAAAGGATTAGGTAAGCCTTTTGCAGGGACAGTGGTTAGTAATGATTTATAAGATGGAGACAATGGATTTAGATTACCTGAGTGGTTCTGAATAGAGTTTTCTATAAGATAATAAATCACAGTTAATATGTAACCATCTAGTCCAGATTCTCAGGGAAATGTTTGGCTTTAGTGAGTTTGTATAGAACAGCTAGTCATTGACCAAGTATATCAGGAAGGGGATTGGGGGCCTCATGTGAGGAGTGATTCTGGCCAGACCAGGGCTTTGCTACTCATTACCGGGGGCTACAGTCCAGTTCATTTTCCCACTACTGAATTCTAGCCCTAGTTCACTGTCTGTCAGGGTAATGGATTTTGAGTTGTTGGGGACCCTAAAGTCCAACCCCCTCATCTTTCACACACAGAAAATGTGGCACTACATGACTGTCTGGAGTCACACAGCTAATGTCTGAAGGGAAATTTGAACTGAGCTCTTCCTGGACTTTATGTTCTATACTAGTAGTATTAAGCTCAAATAGAAATGAAACTACCAAACCCTGAATATTGCATATTGGCTTAGAAACCACTTGTCAACATTGATTATGTTCTATTTTCCAGTTATATTTTAATATGGTTCTAGGACACGGGTACTATAATTCAGTAATGAGCCACAAGCTTGATATTTCTGCACTCCACAATGTTGCTATTAGTATAGGTCAATAGATAAGACCATGTTGATTCAATTGTGGATTATATTCTAAACAAAAGGAATTCTTTATCTTCTCATTTTCCACAGTCTCAGTCTGATTTAAAGGGTACTCCCACACCCTACAAATAAACAATCTTGAAATGCAGTCCTTTTTCTCCTTCCCTCTTAAAACCTTTAACTTAATCAGAGCTTCTCCCAGATTCTTCCTAAAATAAGAAGCTTTGACTTATGGCCCAAGTTCTTAGCACACTGTCCCTTCTTACACTTCATGTCTTTACTTATCTGTGAGTATGTTTTATTCCCCCAAGAAGAAAATAAACCTCAAAAGATTTGGAGCTCTTTTTCATTTTGAGTACCTAGCAATAGTGATTTGGACATTGAAAAATCTTACTATACACTTATTGGACTTTGTTCCAGGATTTGATTGAAATGACCTGCAAATAGAAGCATCCCTTCACTATCTATAAGAAATCCCTCTTCTGATTGAACCATTTACTCAGTATCCTTCATGAAAGTGACAAATATTATTGGTAAGCATGGTTCCTCCAGATTTTAGTTCATGTGATAGAAATAATCATAAGTTATCAAACAAGGTGAAATGGGTCACGATTTTCAAGGAATACCCTAAACTTATCACATGTACACAGGAGACACCTGACTGACAAAAGAAACTTTAAAGGCAGAATTTTGAAACAATGAAATAATTTTTGTTGCTTTTGTTAATAATATAACTAGCATGTATACAGCACCTTAAGGTTTACAAAATGCTTTACAAATATTATTTTATTTCAATGTTATAATCATCTGAGAATATAAGTGCTATTATATTCATCAGTTTACACATGAGGAAATTGAAGCAGAAAGAGATTAACTAATTTACCCAGATTTATAGGGCTCTGAGCTAAATTAAAAATCAGATCTTCCTGACTTCAGGTCCAATGCTCTAGCCACTGTACCATCTGATTGTTGCTTATTTTGCTTTTAGAAGTAAAAAATAATAAGAAAATTAGATCCTGTACCCTCTGTACTTTAAACTTTATTGTGTGACTACAAAGATTTAGCCTGTTGTAAAAATATTGTTTGTGAAAGCCTGATTGCTCCCTTCCTTTGCTACACTTATATCTAGGAAAGTGTTGAAATGGGTGGGCAGATAATTCTGTGTCCCCAGTTGTCCTTTTGGGTATATATTGAATAAATTACACAGACATCATTTTCTGATTCTTCCCTCAAACAAAGTGTTCATGATGGACATATTTGAGACTTTGTGGTAGTATAAATATTTAGTCCTTGTTACTTACTCCTGAAGAACACTTTTCAAAATATCTTCTTCAAAAGCTATGGTATTACTACAGTTATTTTCATTTTCATGGAGGCATTTATTTTAATTGTTTTTTTAAGTTATTATGAATTCTTCAATAAAAGGTTTTAAAAATCCTATGAAATGCTATTTATTATTGCCTTTGGATACAAAATAAAACCAACTCTAAGCTATAAATTTTAAAACTATTCGACCCTAATCAGACCATTCTTTAGAAGATTTGATTTACTTATTTCCTGATCAATAACAATAGAGATACTTGGAATAAAAGAATCAGGCCTTGGGAAGTCCACATTTCCCCCACCCTCCTTAGTTTAACAAGATTAGGAAGGTCTGCACCAAACTCAAAGATTAAGTATCTGAGAAAAAGGCAACAGACATGTGCAGAAAAAGCAGACAGAACCCTAGCCTGTCCTAAGTCAAGCAAAGCAATCATTGGTAAAAATGAGATGCAGAAAAGTGATGTAAAACTGTCTATATAAGGCATGCTACTTCCTATCTCTTGCTCTTTCCCTGGAGAGGCGACTCTGGCTGGCAGTGTGCTAGGCATTTCGACATCTTGGAGTGGTGGTGGTGATTTTGCCTTGAGCTGATTCAGGTTCCGGCATCTGGGTTTAGCCCTTCTTTTTCTGGAGTTCCGGCTAACTTCTTCCTCCTTCATACTCCAAACCCTTACTTCCTTATCTCCTGATCTCCCTGCCAGATACTAGCCAGGTGGGGGGAGAGGGAGAAAAAAAACCTACTTCTTCTCCTTCTTCCTTCTCCTTAATCTCCTCCACTATCAATTAAATCAGCATAAAAAAATTCCAGCTGACTTGTGTATTTTATTATTTGGGATTTCCCCTGGCAACCACTTAAATTTAGATTTTCACTCTCAACCATAATTTTAACCTTTACAAAGAAGACTCTGGAAACTGATTTGCTCTAAAACTTTGCTTTAAAAATATAAAAATAAATTAAAATAAGACAAATATTAGATATATTGGAAGAAATGGATTAGCTTCATGACTGTAAGGGTAATTTTAGGATTGTGACTTAATCTAAATTAATTTGGTCGCCAGAGAAAATCCCAAATAAAATACCCAAGTCAGTTTGGAAATTTATGGTGATTTTAATTGATATAGAAGGAAGGGTTTAAGGAGAAAATAGAGAGGGTATAGGATTTCTCCTGCCTGGCCTTTGCCAAGGGGAGTTCAAAGACTTCTGCCACAAGACCTCTGAAGATTAGAGGCTTTTCTAAACGGATAGTGTTTGGAAGGTAAAGGAGAAAAGAATCAGCCTAAACTCCAGGAGAGCTCAGTGAAGATGCCTTACCTGAACTAGGCTACTAAGATCCCCCCAGTATAGTATTAAGGAAAACCCGGACAATAGCTTCCACCATGCCAAGATGCCGAAACGCTCAGCAATCTGCCTCCAGAGTCACATCTCCATGGAAAAAGACTGGAGAGAAGAAGTGACGCAAAATATATAGATGGTTTTTATATCACTTTCCTGCATCTCACATGTACCAATGGTAACTTAAGCTTGATTTAGGACAGCCCAGGGGTCTGTTCATTGTTTCTGATTTGTCATTTGCTAGCACATGTCTGTCATAGGCCATCCTCCTAAATACTTAATCCTTAAGTATGGATGTAGACATTCCTGTTTTTGTTAGACTAAGTAGGGTGGAGTAATCTAAAGTTCACATAATTAAGAATTTGATTAGATAAATCATCTCAGTATCTGTGACTTAGTTTCCTCATTTGTTAAATAAGTATTAGATGAAGTACAGGGTTCATGTTCATACTTAAAATACTTGGGAATAAAGGTCTTCATTGTTGTCTTTGATATACAAACAGAATCAAAATGACACCATGGGGTCATAGTCAATGTAGTGTGTCCCACTGTAGCTAAACAGACTAATATAATTTTGGAAGGTTCTACCACAGGTTGGGCACATTTGGATTGGCGATGTCTCTAAATTTGCACATCTTCCATTTCTTTTTAACTAATGTTCATTCTGGTCATGTCCAACTCTTCCATGATTCCATTTGAGATTTTTCTGGCAATAGATTGAAGATATAAAGGAAGAAAGAAAGAGAGGGAAAAAAAGAGAGATACTAGGCAGAAATTCAGAGGCCCCAGTCAAACGGGGGGGGGGGGGCAGAGGATTAAATCTAGCATGGCTTCCAGCCATGAGGCCTCCTCAGAGGCTGGTGCCTCCAGAAAAGCCAAGGAAAGGGGAATAAGCCTTGCACTCACCATGTGACAGTCTAAGAGAAGCAGTCCAAGGTCTCAAGCTCGAGCTCTGCCATGGTTAGGTTCCACCATCAAGACCCTCTCATAGGAAGTAACATGAAATATACAAGCAGTTCTTTATGTCACTTCCTGGGTCTCACATATACCAATGGTGGCTTAAACTTGGCTTTGGACAGCTCAGGGTGTCAGGCAGTTGTTTCTGATTAATCACTTGCTAACACACACAGTCATAGACCTTCCTCCCCCATACTTTATCCTTAAGTGGTGGTGTATACATTCCTGGTTGCTAGAATTTTAAAGACTAAGCAGAATGGAGTAAATCTAAAATTTACAAAACTAGTCCCTATACTTTACCTCTATAATTGTGAAATATATACAATTTTAACATCTTGTTTTCTTCCTACATGTGTCATACCGTATTTTATTTTTTCCTTTTCTCATTTTTTTGCCTTTGTCATTAGTATTGAAAATGTTTTTTTTTTTACTTTTTGCAATAGCATAACCTAAGATATCTGTTTACCTAACATTAAAAAAATACCCAAAAAGCTTTGGACTATGGCAACCTGCCACTCGTTATTTAACTATTATGAGACTTTTGCTTGATGACTATGTCTAATTCAAGGACAAATGGACGACAAAGGAACACAGAACTTGATTTGCAAAGTGCCAAATGAGCAAAAAAGAGGTGAAAGAAACCAAACCAATCCTACAGGGATTGATGACATTCTGGACCAAAAGCACAATGACTTGATCATGTGTGAGACTTGAGGTTGTGGCTGCTTAACATGTGTTAAAGGCAGCATTTCCTTCTACCCCACTCTATATCAAGAATATAACATTGATTGCTTTGACTCCATTATCCTGGAAAACAAACAAACAAACAAACAAACAAACAAACAAACAAAAACAAACAAAGAAAAGGGTTGAACTAGGAAATTCTATTTCTCATTTGTCTCGAGATCTAGTCTCCTTTTCTATTTTTTTTTCATGATATGACAACTTACTGTAGTCCAGACTACTAAATTGGGTTAGTGACTAATTGTTCTTGTACACTTATGGGACATGGATCACTACAAGAAACTGTTGTGAGTTGTGATTTTTTTTCCTTTTTCTTTCTTTCTTTTTCTTCCCAGATTTTTTCTTTTTCTTCAAGTTTTCTTTCTATTTTTTAAATATGATTCAGCAGTTATTTTTTTTAATTTTAATTTCTTTGATTCCTTTGTTTTTTAATACTTGATTCATATGCATTCATATGTATCCCTGTGTAATTCCTACATGCATCCCTATATCCTCCCCAGGAGGGGAATGTAATGTTATTTTCCTAAGGGGGGACTATGTTATTGTTGTGAACTTTGACTTGAATTTGAGCCAAATTTAGAACAAGAGACTACCTCCCAGAATCTAGAAGGTGGCATGAAGATGCTTCTAGATATCATACACTGTACCAGAAGATCCAGAGTTAACTTTGAGATATGGCGAATTTGAACTTTGGAGGGGTTGAAATGCTTTTGTTTTGAATGTACACTCTTATGCCAAAGAGGACTGCCCCCAATTGGCTTTTTGTTAATGCACCTATTATTGGTTTTATTCCTTTTCCCTTTTATTTTCCTCTTATCCCCAAATTATTGTAATTTCCCTTTACTGTAATATTTGTTTAAAGCTCTAGTTCAAGTTATGTTAGTTATGTTTACATGATTTATTGGGGAGACTGATCTCCCAAAGGATCACAGGAAGATAGTATTGCTTTAGAATCTTGAACCCTAGAGTCTACATTTCCCACAATCCCCTTTTCCTGTTCATGTTTTTGTGTGTCTCCTTATGTGGAGGGAGTTTTGAGTTTCTGTTTCTACCCACGTGGTCTCTCTGGCTAGTATGAGTGGTAAGAGGGAGCATTTTGAGTGCTTCTTGGAGTTTTTTTTTAAATTCCTCTTTGCTCTAAGTTGATTTTAATAAATAGTATTAAAATAATACTTGGAGTATTGAATATTAATTTTAATATTTACACCAAGTTGGTTGTGAGCATCATTGAAAGCTTATATTGGTTCTCAGAGGACTATGTAGTGTGACAATTTGAATTCTGAAACCCCTAGATTGACCATTGTCACTGATGACGTGTCTTCAAGAAGCTCCCAGATTGATGCTTGTTCCATACTGAACAATAAACCCTTAAGGACCTTTCAATCACCCCAGCCAGAACTCAGCTAAAGACAATCTAAACCTTAATTACTTGTCCAGTCACCTCTAACATCTGGCTATTGCATCTGGGTCTTTTCCAGCCACCTTAGACTGAGGCTAGTGCTTCATTCCCATCCTTGGCAGTGTAGATGGTTTTACCCATCTCCTAAAATGTATATAAACACCTTGCTTTCAACAGTTCATTGGAAGTCCCAGGACTGCTATTCTGTGCATCTTCCCTCGATTTAATCTCCATTAAAGACCTTCATTATAACTACTTTAGTAATTCTGTGGGTTTTTTAGGCCTTACTCAAGTCAATTTCAATTTGGAAGGAGATGTAGCTTGGGCTATGTACTCTGTCCCTTATGCCATGAATATAATGAAGAAGATAAAATAATACTATTTTATAACATGCTTTCAAAGCACTTTATACATATTATATCATGCTAAGGCATAAAAGTAGGACTTTGGTAGAGGTCTAGGGCACATGGATAGTAAATATAAAAACTAATCCCTAGAGTTAGTAACTATCAAACAAACAATTCAGTTCTTCTACCCAAGTCCAAAATACTTTCCACTGAACCAAGACTTCTTAATCTGGGCCCCTTGAACATGATTGTTTACTTGTTCGTTTGTTTATAAAATATATTATAACTATCTCAGTATAACTGTTTTCCTTTGTAATCCTGTGTATTTTATTTTATTTATTTAAACAAATTATTCTCAGGAGTTCATAGGTTTCTCAGGTTTGTCAATGAAATCCATGACACAAAATTTTTTTAAACATTTCTTTAATTAGAAAATGCTGCCTATGCAAAAAAAAATATGAATTTTGGAAGGGAATACTTTTGTTGTGTCCCCTATTAGATTTTACACTCATTCTGACCAGGATTATTTTTTCTTTTTTTTTTTTTGTATCCCTAAGCACTTCAAATACTGAAACACAATGAGTATTATTTAATAAGTTTTAATAAAGTTAATAAGTAACAAAAGTTTGTTTATAGGCTGATTAATTAAAATGTAAACTGATTCTTAGAAGATATGAAGGAAAAGGTGGGGCCATATCTTGGGTCCTGAAATAAAGTTGCACTTGGGGAAAAGTAGGAAGGATGACCTTTCAGCTTATCCCACAATAATGAAAGAATGGAGTAAGCATGAATTACCCCTACTATTAGCTGAGCTGTGAGCTATTTGCTAGGCCTGAAAAAAGAATCCCTTTAATGTCTTCTAGCCATTTGTCCTAATTCTCCTCAAGAGAGAAACTCTGTGTAATTGTAGAAGATAAAATGCTTACTTTAATTTTGCTCGTTTGAGGTAACCAAATCTGGCACCAAATGCATTTGTGTGTCTGTCTTTAATTATCCCCATTTCAGAACATCTCTCTTTTTCTCCAAGGCTTTTTGTTAAGACCATTAAGGTGTTAAGTACAAAGTTATGCTTGATGGGAGGAGGCACCAGACAGTCTGAGAATCTAGAAACTAGTGTTGTGGCTGAGTGGCCACATTATACTGTTGATTAAACAGTAGGTAACTTGGGACAGAATTTAAACACCAAAGGGAGGGATAGAGACCTGGAGAAGGGAGGGATAATTAGCACTTCACAAAGTCATTCCAGCCTGAGTGCTTAGAGAATGGTTTCCCTTTTGTTTTACCCATAATGGTTCTTCAAGGACAGAAAATGTCATAGCTTTGTTGGTGTCATTAGTAATTGTTAGACAGGAAAAAGAAAAGAAAGAAATAACAGCATTAAATTCACCCAAATCTATGAGAAATAGTAGTGACAATTTTGTTATTTTGAAACCCCAAATTTACTCTTTTCCCATTGGAACTTGCCTTCAAGAAATCCCCACACTGACCCTTGACCTAGATTGAACAACAAACCATCAAGCATCCCCTGAGCACCTTGGTTTGGAGATATAGTCCAATTTTAAGGACCACTTTTGGCTTCTTAGTTTTTCTCATTGTGTCTTGACCTTTTCCTACCTCTATTCTATTCTCTTTCTCTATCCCCCATTCTATTCTAGTCTTCTATAATCAATCTATTCTCCCTACATCTAGTCTAATCTCTGCCTGTATTCAGTTAGTTGTTCCTTCTTGGTTATACTCCGATTGTATAATATAACCTCAACATCTTTAGTTCAGTGGAAATTCCTGTTACTGGCGTCTTTCCCAGCGGCGGTGTTCCCAGAGTTCCCTGAACAGTGGCTCTATGTGATTTGTCTGGTGACCAAACTCAAATGAGCATTCTCTCCCTTGTCCTGATTAAAGACATGCTCTATTATAACTCCTTCGGTGGTTCTCTGTGTTTTATTTCAGGCTGACAGTAGTCATGTACATGAAGCTGGAAAAGAGTCATATAGTATAATTCTGTTATTCCAAAGGAGAGGAAATTGAAAATTAGAACCATAAAGTGATTTGTCTAAGGTCACATAGTTAATAAGCAATAGCAGGACAAGAATTTGGAATCAGCTTTTGCACTTATACTCTGATCACACATGGAATGAATTTATGTCTCTGCCTTTAATCATCATCTTTCATTTTATGATAAGTAAATGCTATTTACATATAAATTATTGTTGTTAATTCTGTATTTTCCTACATACTATTTTCTCTTGAATTTTCTTGCTTTGTTTCCCACTCCCTTTTTACACAGTATATGAGGAAGGACCAGTGTCACAGGTGTGAGGCTTTGCTGAGCCCTTTTCAGGGCTGCTTTCTTCTTTTAGTGTCTACTTGCCGCCTGGCTATCACTTATAACTCCAAGAAGTTGTGGCTTGTGAAACAGCCATACCCTGGTAAACAATTTTGGTAGGGAGGTAAACCAGGTTGAGGATAACTGATAGACCTCAAATCCCTTGGTGAATTAGGGGTGTGTCTACTTCAGGCATTTGAAGACATCTCCCTGTGGAGGGAGCTGAGGAGAACAGTATGTTCCAAGAAGGACTGTGAAGCTCTTGGAGTTTGGTTAGACATCTAAGAAACCAAGGTTATCCATTGCTTCCTGAGCTATCAACAATGGTCTTCACTTTTGTCTTGCCATTGGACTTTGAATGACTGCAAGAGAAAATGAGGCTAATGTGCAACTCTGTCTCACTTCAATCCCTACCTATGCATAAGTCAAACACCATCAAGTGATAGCATTTTTATCCACTTCAGGTATGAAGGATAACAACCAATCAACAATCTTTACAACGAAGGGAACAACTAAGTGAAAAGTAGTATTGTCAGCACCAGTAGAATTGTTTTACATTTTTAAAAAATCCTTGCCGTCTGTCTTAATAACAAGTCTAAGACAGAAGGGTAAAGGCTAGGCAAATGGGGTTAAGTGTCTCTTAGTTCTACTCATTTTGCTTTTCATAATTTCATGTAGGTCTTTCTGAATTGTTGTTTTTTTTATTTAATCATTATACATGGCACAGTAGAATTCCATCACAAGCCTACATCAGAACTGTTCAGCCAGTCTCTAGTTGGTGAACATCCCTTAAATTTTCAGTTCTTTGTCACCATAACTAGAGCTCCTGTAAACATTTTAGAACACATAGGTTACTTTTCTTTTTCCCTGATCTCCTTGGGGGAAAAGACCCAATAGTGGTATTGCTGGTCTAAGGGTTTACAGTTTTACAGCTCTCAGAGCATAATTCCAGATTGCCCTCCAAATGGATGAATCACTTCACAGTAACACCAAAATAATTCTTTCTTAATGTTTACTTGCAACATTTTTTTTCTTTGACCTGGAAGTAATGGATTTGGGCTATGATGTTCTTCAGAATTTACCATTTGGAGGTGTCTATGAAGTATTTAGTAGTGGTGTTATTTCTCTCTTTACTTTCCCTTCTGGATTAAGAGATATGAACCTTTTTCTTTCATACTTTCTGCATATATAATGTCATGGGTTTTGAGGGTTTTTTTACTTATGATTTTGAAGCAGTCCAAGAATTCTAAAATTATTTCTCCCAGGTCTGTTTTCCAGGTCAGTTAATTTTAATATGGGGTAATTTAAAATTTCTTCCATATTTAGTCTTTTTGCTTTGTTTTAATGTTTCTTGCTCTTTCAGAGTCATTAATTTCCATTTGATTCATTCTTATTTCCAAAGAGTCTACTGCTTTACTAAGGTTTTTACCTCAAGCTTAAACCAAGTAGAGTTGGAAATTCCTGTTACCATAGTGCCTTTTAACATTCAGATTTTTTTTTGGAAGAGGGGACTAGCTAGGGTTATTATTCCATCTTTAATTGTTGGTTTTGAACTATGGACCTAAGGAATGTCTATTTTGCTTGGTTCTATTTTATGATGATTTGTGTTTTCTTGGGTCTTTTTGATACTATCCCTGGCCTTTTAGTTCTTCATTCTTCAAAGATCTTATGGGCAGTTTAGGCTGAGAAATCTTTTAGTACACTCGGTACATAGCTTTAGAACCAGGGCCTTTTCTCTAATGGTCACCTTAAATATACTCTAGGTCCCCTAATCAGTACATACTTGATCTGCAACTAGATCTGAGACATGAGCTGGTGGGCACTTATTCCCACACAGTATTAAGCCCCTTTTAGTAAGATCTGGGACCTCTTCTTCCCCCTGTGCACAGCCTCAGACTCCAAGTCATTGTCTAAACTAATTTCTCAATGTTGTTCACTTCTAACTAGACCCCATTCAGTGTCCACAGACCTTAATATCCTCATGTCAATCTGCACTGAAAAAAAGTGACACTGAATTTTCTTTGGCACTCTTGGTCAGGATGCAATTTGTTATGTTTTCTAGACCTTTGCTGTGTAGAGGAGAACTGTTCTATACCATCTCCTCCTGCAGTATTATTTTGATTATTCTCCAACTTTCTCCTTTTTTATATGAGGGAAATGAGGTCCAGATGTTTAAGTGACTTAACTAAAGTCAATTAACTAAAAAGTACCAAAAGTGGTATTTGAACTCAGATCTTTTTATTCTAGAATTATTGTACTTTCCATTCTACCACAAGACCACTTTCCATTCTACCACATGACCACTAAACTTTGAGGCTCTTCCCTGAAGCTGAGATATCCTGAATTATAAATAAATGAAACTTCATACACCATCTTTCTATCCACCAGAAAACCAGATCATATCAAATATGGATATCTTGTCAAGTATACTAATACTTCAGAATTCTCTCTATATATTTATAATCTCTCTTCATATATACTTTTCTGCCTTTTTTTATCCTTACTTTCTTTCTTAGAATCAATACTAGGTATTGGTTCCAAGGCAGAAGAGTGGTAAGGGTAAGGGCTAGGCAATGGAGGTCAAGTGACTTGCCTAGGGTCACACAGCTAGGAAGTATCTGAGGCCAGATTTGAACCCAGGACCTCCCATCTCTGGGCCTGGTTCTCAATCCACAGAGCCACCCAGCTGCCCCTTCTGGCCTTATTTTTAAGAAGGGAACAAAAATTAAATCAAATAACCTGGATAAGAGAGGAAATGACAATACCCTGCCCAATGGTCCTACTAATTATCCTTACAACAAATTAATCTCAAATTCCCTTCCTTGGTCACAAGTCTACTTTATATATCATAGCCTTTTAGTTTATTATCAGCTCCCTGAGGGCAGACATAATGCTTGGAATATAATAGTTACTTAAGAAATGTCAGTAGATTGATAGTTTCTTTAGTGTGCTGTCATTAAATTATCATTCCTCCAGAAAAAGAAAAAAAACAATGCAAATATCTAAAATGATTAATGCTGAATCAGTTTTCAAAATCAAATTAAAAGTTCAGATGATCAAAAACTTTTCAGAGAGCTAACTATAATCCAGATTTCCTGGAAACTTACAATGATGTGCCATTTCTCACAGGGTGTATATATATATACATAAATATATATATATATATAATGCTAATTTTTTTATTTTTGGAGGAGGAGCAAATATAGGTGTCTAAAAAGGTATAAATCACTTACTCCAGGCTCTCTCCTTTTCTTATTGGGGTAAAAAGAATTAGATATGCCAACAATTCAGATAAACCATATTTAAGAAAATCTTAGTTTATAGTGCCCATCATCACTCATTCCACATCTCTGTCCAGAAGTTTAAAGACCAGGACACAAGCCCAAATCAAGACAAACTTTTTTTTTTATAGTATTTTATTTGATCATTTCCATGCATTTTTCATTAAAGACAAAGATCATTTTCTTTTCCTCCCTCCCACCCCCCGTGGCCGACGTGTGATTCCACTGGTATCATATGTGTTCTTGACTTGAACCCATTGCCATGTTGTTAGTATTTGCATCAGAGTGTTCGCTCCAAGTCTTTCCTCTGTCATGTCCCCTCAGCCATTGTAGTCAGGCAGTTGCTTTTCCTTGGTGTTTCTATTCCCTCAGTTTGTCCTCTGCTTTTGGATAGTGTTTTTTTCTCCTTGATCCCTGCAGATTGTGCAGGGACATTACACCACCACTAATGGAAAAGTCCATTACGTTCGATGATACCACAGTGTGTTTGTCTCTGTGTACAATGTTCTCCTGGTTCTGCTCCTCTCCCTCTGCATCACTTCCTGGAGGTTGTTCCAGTTCACATGGAAATCCTCCACTTTATTATTCCTTTGAGCACAATAGTATTCCATCACCAACATATACCACAATTTGTTCAGCCATTCCCCAATTGAAGGGCATCCCCTCATTTTCCAATTTTTGGCCACCACAAAGAGCGCAGCTATGAATATTTTTGTACAAGTCTTTTTGTCCATTATCTCTTTGGGGTACAAAACCAGCAGTGCTATGGCTGGATCAAAGGGTAGACATTCTTTTATCACCCTTTGGGCATAGTTCCAAATTGCCCTCCAGAATGGCTGGATCAGTTCACAACTCCACCAGCAATGAATTAATGTCCCTACTTTGCCACATCCCCTCCAGCATTCATTACTTTCCATAACTGTCATGTTAGCCAATCTGCTAGGTGTGAGGTGATACCTCAGAGTTGTTTTGATTTGCATCTCTCTGATTATAAGAGATGTAGAACACTTCTTCATGTCCTTATTAATAGTTTTGATTTCTTTATCTGAAAACTGTCTATCCATGTCCCTTGCCCATTTATCAATTGGGGAATGGCTTGATTTTTTGTACAATTGATTTAGCTCTTTATAAATTTGAGTAATTAAACCTTTGTCAGAGGTTTTTATGAAGATTTTTTCCCAACTTGTTGTTTTCCTTCTGATTTTAGTTACATTGCTTTTGTTTGTACAAAAGCCTTTTAATTTGATGTAGTCGAAATTATTTATTTTACATTTTGTGATTCTCTCTATGTCTTGCTTGGTTTTAAAGTCTTTCCCCTCCCAAAGGTCTGACATGTATACTATTCTGTGTTTACCCAATTTACTTATGGTTTCCTTCTTTATGTTTAAGTCTTTCACCCATTTTGAATTTATCTTGGTGTAGGGTGTGAGGTGTTGATCAATTCCTAATGTCTCCCACACTGTCTTCCAATTTTCCCAGCAGTTCTTATCAAATAGTGAATTTTTGTCCCAAGACCTGGGATCTTTGGGTTTATCGTATACTATCTGGCTGAGGTCGCTTTCCCCCAGTCTATTCCACTGATCCTCCTTTCTGTCTCTTAGCCAGTACCAAATTGTTTTGATGACTGCTGCTTTGTAATATAGTTTGATGTCTGGGACTGCTAGGCCCCCCTCATTAGTGTTTTTTTTCATTATTTCCCTGGATATCCTTGATCTTTTGTTATTCCAAATGAACTTTGTTATGGTTTTTTCCAAATCAGTAAAGAAATTTTTTGGGAGTTCCATGGGTATGGCACTAAATAGATAAATAAGTTTGGGCAGGATAGTCATTTTTATTATGTTGGCTCGTCCTACCCATGAGCAGTTAATGTTTTTCCAATTGCTCAAGTCTAGTTTTAGTTGTGTGGCGAGTGTTTTGTAGTTGTGTTCATATAGTTCCTGTGTTTGTCTTGGGAGGTAGATTCCTAGGTATTTTATTTTGTCTAAGGTGATTTTGAATGGGATTTCTCTTTCTAGTTTTTGCTGCTGAGCTGTGTTGGAGATATATAGAAAAGCTGATGACTTATGTGGGTTTATTTTGTATCCTGCAACTTTGCTAAAGTTGTTGATTATTTCAATTAGCTTTTTGGTTGAATCTCTAGGATTCTTTAAGTAGACCATCATGTCATCTGCAAAAAGTGATAACTTGGTCTCCTCCTTGCCTATTTTGATGCCTTCAATTTCTTTTTCTTCTCTAATTGCTACTGCTAGTGTTTCTAGTACGATGTCAAATAATAGAGGTGATAATGGGCATCCTTGTTTCACTCCTGATCTTATTGGGAATGCATCTAGTTTATCTCCATTGCAAATGATATTAGCTGATGGTTTTAGATATATACTGTTTAATATTTTTAGGAATGACCCTTCTATTCCTATGCTTTCTAGTGTTTTTAATAGGAATGGGTGTTGTATTTTATCAAAGGCTTTTTCTGCATCTATTGAGATAATCATGTGGTTCTTGTTGGTTTGCTTGTTAATGTGGTCAATTATGTGGATGGTTTTCCTAATATTGAACCAGCCCTGCATCCCTGGTATAAATCCTACTTGATCATGGTGGATGACCCTTCTGATCACTTGCTGAAGTCTTTTTGCTAGTATCCTATTTAAGATTTTTGCATCTATATTCATTAGGGTGATTGGTCTATAGTTTTCTTTCTCTGTTTTTGACCTGCCTGGTTTTGGAATCAGTACCATGTTTGTGTCATAAAAGGAGTTTGGTAGAACTCCCTCTTTGCTTATTATGTCAAATAGTTTGTATAGTATTGGGATTAACTGTTCTCTGAATGTTTGATAGAATTCACTGGTGAATCCATCAGGCCCTGGGGATTTTTTCTTAGGAAGTTCTTTGATGGCTTGGTGGATTTCATTTTCTGATATGGGATTATTTAAGAATTCTATTTCCTCTTCTGTTAGTCTAGGCAGTTTGTATTTTTGTATATATTCATCCATATCACTTAAATTGGTATATTTATTGCCATATAATTGGGCAAAGTAATTTCTAATGATTGCCTTAATTTCCTCTTCCTCAGAGGTGATGTCCCCCTTTTCATCTTTGATGCTGTTAATTTGCTTTTCTTCCTTCCTTTTTTTAATTAGATTGACCAGTACTTTGTCTATTTTGTTTGTTTTTTCAAAGTACCAGCTTCTTGTGTTATTTATTAAATCAATAGTTCTATCACTTTCAATTTTATTAATTTCTCCCTTAATTTTTAGGATTTCTAGTTTGGTTTTCTGCTGGGGGTTTTTAATTTGGTCACTTTCGAGTTTTTTTATTTGCATTTCCAATTGATTGATCTCTGCTCTCCCTAGTTTGTTAATATATGCACTCAGGGATATGAATTTACCTCTGATTACTGCTTTGGCTGCATCCCAAAAGGTTTGAAAGGATGTCTCGCCATTGTCATTTTCCTCGATGAAATTATTAATTGTTTCTATGATTTCTTCTCTAACTAAACGATTTTGGAGTATCATATTGTTTAGTTTCCAATTAGTTTTTGATTTGGTTTTCCATGTACCATTACTGATCGTTATTTTTATTGCCTTGTGGTCTGAAAAGGCTGTATTTATTATTTCTGCCTTTCTGCATTTGTGTGCCATGTTTCTGTGACCTAATGTATGGTCAATCTTTGTGAATGTGCCATGTGGTGCTGAGAAGAAGGTGTATTCCTTTTTATCCCTATTTATTTTTCTCCATATGTCTATTAATTCTAATTTTTCTAAGATTTCATTCACTTCTTTTACCTCTTTCTTATTTATTTTTTGATTTGATTTATCTAAATTTGATAATGGTTGGTTTAAGTCTCCCACTAATATGGTTTTACTGTCTATTTCTTCCTTCAATTCTCCTAGTTTCTCCATTAGAAATTTGGGTGCTATATTATTTGGTGCATATATGTTGATTAGTGATATTTCCTCATTATCTAAAGTCCCTTTTAACAAAATATAATAACCTTCCCTATCCCTTTTGATCAGGTCTATTTTTGCTTTGGCTTTATCAGATATCATGATTGCCACTCCTGCCTTCTTTCTGTCACTTGAGGCCCAGAAGGTCTTACTCCATCCTTTAATTCTGACCTTGTGGGTGTCTACCCGCCTCATGTGTGTTTCTTGGAGACAACATATGGTAGGGTTTTGGATTCTAATCTATTCTTCTATTTGTTTACGTTTTATGGGTGAGTTCATCCCATTCACGTTCAATGTTATGACTGTCACTTGTGGACTCCCTGGCATTTTGATATCCTTCCCTAATTCTAACCTTTCTTCTTCAGCTCTACCTTTTAGTCCAGTGATTTACTTTAAATCAGTCCCCCTTGTATTTCCCTTTCTACCCCCCTCCCTTCTAATTCCCTCCCTTATTTTCCCCTGTAGTCTTTTTAAAAATCCCCCCCCCCACCCTCTCCCTCCCTTGTACTGCTTCCCTCCCCACCAGTCTGTTTTTTACCCTTCTACTCCTCTATAGGGCGCAAATCTATTCTCTTCCCCAATGGATTGGATTGTTCTTCCCTCTTTGGGTCAGTTTCAAAGTACGTAAGAGTTGAATATTTCCTATCTCCGACCTCTTTACCCTTCCAGTGTATCGATGTTCTCCCCCCTCCCGCCATGAGCTTCTTTGTGACAAATAAATTTACCCCCATTTGTTTCTTTTCCCATTTCTTTTAGTCATAACCTCTTTTCTTTTTTAGCTTTAGTCATGTATATATATATATATACATACACATGTATATGTATTTATGCATGCATATCTCTATATACCTATTTATGTCTTGTCCTTTCATCCTATACAGTTTGTCCCTTCCCTCTGAGTGTAGTTCTTCTAGCTGCTTAGGTGATAGCAACAGTTTTTAAGAGTTGCCAATGACCTCTTTTCTTATAGGGATACATATCATTTTAACTTATTGAGTCTCTTAAAAAAAACCTTTGTTGTTGTTGTTGTTTTTCCCCTCTTTTTTAATTACCTTTTGATGATTCTCTTGAATTCTGTGGTTGGACTTCAAATTTTCTGTTCAGGTCTGGTCTTTTATTTATGAATGCTTGGAATTCCTCTGTTGTGTTAAATGACCATACTTTCCCCTGTAAGAATATAGTCAGTTTTGATGGGTATTTTATTCTTGGCTGTAGGCCTAGTTCCCTTGCTTTCCGGAATATCATATTCCATGCCTTTCAGTCCTTCAGTGTGGATGCAGAAAGATCCTGTGTTATCCTCACCATGTTTCCATGGTATCTGAATGGTTTCTTTTTGGCAGCTTGTAATACCTGTTCTTTTATCTGATTGTTTTTGAATTTGGCTATAACATTTCTTGGTGTTGTCAGTTGGGGATTAAAAACAGGGGGTGATCTGTGGATTCTTTCAATCTCCACTTTCCCCTCTTGTTCTAGGATTTCGGGACAGTTTTCCTGGATAATTTCCTCTAGTATTATGTCCAGGCTTTTTCTTTTGTCGTGGTCTTCTGGTAGTCCAATTATTCTTAAATTGTCTCTTCTTGAACGATTTTCTAAATCGTCTGTTTTGTGAATGAGATGCTTCACATTTTCCTCAATTTTTTAATTCTTTTTGTTTTGTCTTATAGTGTCCTGCTGCCTTGTGAGGTCACTTGATTCTAGTTGTTTTACTCGGGTTCTTAAAGATTGGATTTCATCTTTGGCTTTTTGGTCGTCTTTTTCCTTCTGGTCTGAGTTTCTTTGAAGATTGTCTTTCATCCTCTTTATCTCGTCTTTCATCTCCTTTGCTTCATCTTTCATCTCCTTTGCCTCATTTTCCAGCTGGATGATTTTGGCTTTGAGGACACTATTTTCTTGTTTTAGTTCAAGTGCCTCTGTTTCCAGATGACTTATCTTAATTTTTAAGTTCTTTTCCCAATTGTCTTCAGCCTCTCTTAGCTGTGTTTTGAGTTCTTCCACAGCCTGTATCCAATTCGCTGGGATTTCTGGTTTATCGTTTGCTAATCTCTCCCCCTCTGTTCCATTTGGTGAGTAGTAGCTGTCTATTGTAGTTTCTTTCTTCTGTTTCTGTTGTTTGTTCAAATTCACCCCTTCTTTCCTCCCTGTATTTGTCTGTGCTCTTGTTCCTCTCATTTTTTTGTTTTTTAGGGACTTCTATCAGTCTCCCCTCTTGGAGCTTTAACAGAGGATCTCTTGGTGTAATCTCTGAGGGAGGGTTGTTGGGGGTTTGAGCTTTCCTGTCCTCTGGAGGCTTTTGATTGGCTTAAAGTTCAGCAGTCAGTGAGGATGGATGGGGAGCCTGGGCTTCCCTATGTTCTGGAGACTTTTGATGGGATTGAGTTCAGCTTATTTGGGATGGGTTTATTCTGAGTTTTAAACTTCCTGGACGGCTGGAGCAGATATGGAGGATCTCTAAAGCTCTAGCCAGGCTGCCAGGTCTATGCTCCTTCTAGGCTGCCATCTTGACTTCGCCTCTAGGTTTCTGTTTTTTCAGAAGACCCAGCTCTCTAAGGGGGGAGGGGTTGTGGCTTGCCTGGACTCTGAGGGCTCCTGATGAGATTAGGTTCAGGTGGTGTGGGCCGAAAGATCCCAGAGCCAAAAAAGGGAAGGGAAAAAAAAAAGCAGCCACCTCCTCTTCCACAGCCTGTGTTGAGTGCCCAGAGACTGGCCGAGTTACTTTCAAGGAAAGCTCTTTGGAGCAACCCCTTTGCCAGCCCTGAGTTTTCTGTCCTTTCAGTAGCTCTGAGGGCTCCTGATGGGATTAGGTTCAGCTGGTTCTTTCAGAAGACCCTGCTCTCTAAAGGGGGAGGGGTCGTGGCTTGCCTGGACTCTAATGGCTCCTGATGGGATTAGGTTCAGGTAGTGTGGGCCAAATGATCCCGGAGCCAAAAAAAAAGAAGAAAGAGAAAAGCAGCAACCTCCTCTTCCACAGTCTGTGTTGAATGCCCGGAAACTGGCCCGGGTTACTTTCAAGGCAAGCTCTTTGGAGCAACCCCTTTGCCAGCCCTGAGTTCTCCGTCCTCTCAGCAGCTCTAAGGGCTCCTGATGGGATTAGGTTCAACTGGTTCTTTCAGAAGACCCTGCTCTCTAAGGGGGGAGGGGTAGTGGCTTGCCTGGACTCTGATGGCTCCTGATGGGATTAGGTTCAGGTAGTGTGGGCCGAATGATCCCGGAGCCAAAAAAGAAGAAAGAGAAAAGCAGCAACCTCCTCTTCCTCAGTCTGTGTTGAGTGCCCAGAAACTGGCCCGGGTTACTTTCAAGGTAGGCTCTTCGGAGCCACCCCTTTGCCAGCCCTGAGCCCTCTGTCCTTTCAGTAGCTCTGAGGGCTCCCGATGGGATTGGGCTCAGCTGGTGCCCCAAAGCTGGGACCTCCCCCAAGACCCAGAGGGAAGAACCCAGCCAGGAGGCCACAGGCTTCCCCCTTCTCTCTATGCTTCCCTGCCGTCTGTGTTGGGCGCTCCGGAGACTGGCTCGGGTTGCTTTCAAGGTGAGTCCTCAGAGCCCTGAGGTTCCCGCTGCTGCCTTGGGCTCAGCACTCTGGGTTGGGGGGGATGGGTCCTGGGACCTTCTTTCTGTCTACCCCTTAGATCCGAGTGATCTAGGGTTCTGGCTTTTGGGGTGCGGTACCTTTTGATCCAGGTCCAGGAGGAGGTTTCCCCAGGTCTATCCTGTTGTTCAGCTTGAATTTCGGTGGCCTAGGAGCACTCTGTTTGCGATCGGTAGGGAAGGGTTTTGGAGGTCTGAACTTTCGCTGCTTCTACACCGCCATCTTGACCGGAAGTCTCAAGACAAACTTAAGCAACATTGTCTAAGCACCTTCCCCTTTTTAAAAAATATACATCATGATGGGGGGAAGTTGGATGGCTCAGTGGATTGAAAGCCAGACTCAGAGATGGGAGGTCCTGGGTTCCAATCTTGCCTCAGACACTTCCTAGTTGTGTGACCCTGGGCAAGTCACTCAATCCTCATTGCTTAGTCCTTCCTGCTCTTCTGCCTTGGAACCAATACCCAGTATTTATTCCAAGACAGAAGATGAGGATTTTTAAAAAATACATCATGGAAAGCATACAAGGAAAAGAAATTAAAGGCAGATATTGTAATATTTCCAGCACTATACCTCTCATATTCTCTAATTCCTCCAGAGTAACTTATTTCACACAAAAAGGCATAATGCGCCACTAATTCTTTTGTCATTCTTCTGCTCTCCACAGAAGAATATAAAGGTATTCAAGGAGGACTGATTCCTCCAGTGTGAGGACTTGCTAAGCCTTTTTCAGGGCTGTTCATCCACTTGTGGCTCTAAAAAACTATGCCATTTGTACAAAAATATTTAAAGAAGCTCCTTTTGTGGTAGCAAAGAATTGGAACCTGAAAGAATGTCCATTATTTGGTTTATGACTGAATAATATGTGTAATATGATTGTAATGAAGTGTTAATTTGTCAAAGGAAATGGCAAATAAGATAATTACATGCACGCACACACACACACACACACACACACACACACACACACACACACACACACACAAACCTGGAAAGACTCTTAGGAAGTGATGCAAAGTGAAGTGATCAGAACCAAGAGGACATTGTTTCTAGTACCAGCAATAAAATACAATGATCCATCATTAATGACTTCACTATTATCAACAATGCAAGTATTCAGGACAAATCCAAAGGACTCATGATGAAAAAGTCAATACACTACTATAGAAGGAACTGAGGAATTTTGAATGCATATTGAAGTTTACCATTCATTACTTTATTTATTCCATGAATTTTTCTTTAGTGTAAATAACATGTGTCTTCTTTCACAAAATAAGCAAGTGTGAAGATTGGATTTGGCTCTCCCCTGATTGTAACAATGAAGGTACTTAGCTCTTCCTTGATTGTGAATATTAAATTGTAATCCTCTGTCTATTTTTAGATTTTATTCCCCAAAGTGTAAAGCACAATACTTAAAAGTTGAGTATGGAGATCTACCTATTTTGGATTTTAACCACAAAAAGGTGTGAATACCTATTTCATACATTGCGTGGGAGGTCTGTGACCCATGTGTAAAAGAGTGGGCAATCTTAGAGTGGATTGTTGGCTGTGATTGGTAGATGTAAAAATTTAGGGGAAGTGACATAAGAGAAAAAGGTCTTTAAAAGTGGAAACAGAGACACACACAGGATACACTTGGACTTGGAGTGAACACAGATACTTGGAGTGAAGGGATACTTGGAGTGAAGAGAGTCACTTGGAGTGAAGAGAGACTTGGAGTTTTGAAAGATACACACTTTGAGTGGAGCCTGCTGGAGTTGAGGCTGATAAAATAATCTGCTGATTGAACTGAGAATGTGGTGAGTGTAAAGGCTGACTTCCTTCCTTGCCCTTACTGGAGGCATGAGCCTCTGGGAAAGGCCCATCATCTTGAGCCTCCTTTCCCCTTAGAATTTCTACCTGGCTCAGAGGAAAACAGAGCTCTCTTTCTCTCTCTCTTTCTCTCTCTCTCTCTCTCTCTCTCTCTCTCTCTCTCTCTCTCTCTCTCTCTCTCTCTTTCTCTCTCTCTCTCTCTCTCTCTCTCTCTCTCTCTCTCTCTCTCTCTCTCTCTCTGTCTTCCTCTGTCTCTCTGTTTCTCTTTTCCTCCCACTTTTCTCTCTTCCTTAATATCTTCCCTCTATTCTAAAAATAAACTCCCATAAATTCCATTTTACTGTAGTAATTCATTTTGGGGGGATTTAGAAATTAAATTCCTGGTGACCAATTAAATATTCATTTAAATCATAAAAATTTAACACATGGAAACATGTATTGTATGGTGACACATGTATAAGTCATATCATATTACCTGTCATCTTGAAGAGGATGTAGGGAGAGAGGGAGAGAACATAGATAACAAAATGTAAGAAAATTATTATTAAAAATTGTGTCTACAAAAGAATCTGGAAAATACAGGAGGGGTTGGGAATAGGGATGGGAAAGAACATGAATCATGTAACCATGGGAAAAGATTCTAAATTAAATAAATAAACTTAATTATTTTAAAAAACAAATCTGGAAAAAAATAGAAATAACACATCATAAATAAATAAATAAAAGAAGCTATAACTTGCTCAGTGGCTACACTCCAGAAATCATCTCAACAGATGGACTAAACCAAGGGATAGTAACCTATGGACATCAAACCTGTAGGAGAGGCTTCTGGTGGCAAGATGACAGAGTAAGGAAGCCACCCTCCTAAGCCCTTTCAAGTTCCCCTCCAAGCAACCCTAAACAAAAGCCTCATCCCCAAATTGGAGTGAAGCACTTTTCTGAAACCAGAGCAGCTTGGAGGACAAGACTCCATCTTACTGGAGTGGGAAGGGAATAAAATTTGAATAGGCAGCATCAAGGGCAAACCAAACTTCAACAGGCCATATAAGGACCTGTCCCTTTCCAGATGACTTCATCAGTGAGTCCCTGAACAGACTCAGCTCTCCTATTAGATTCTACTCCTTGGGGCCAAGCAGCAGCAAGGCTACTTCTCTAGGGTCTGGCCAGCAGTGACTCTGTTCCGAGGGCTAGCCAATAGCAAAGCTCCACCCCTTTTGATTGGCTAGCAATGAGGCTCTGCCCTTTGGGCTCTCCAGCAGTGATTCTCTCCCTCTAGAGTTTTCTAGCAGTGAGACTATGACCTAAATACAAGTCAGCATTGAAGTCTCCCACCAGTGCAAGGCAGTAGTGAGGCTTCCCAGGGAGATTCCCTAACAGTGTAAGCCAGCAGTTGTATCCTAAAGCCTGGTGCAAGTCAGAAGCAAAGCTTCAAGTCACATAGTCAGTTTTCAGATGAAGAAATCAAAACTTCCTTATTTAGTGTCTGATAAACACAAAGAGCCAAGCTTTTGGGACAAGAAATCCATATTTGACAAAAATTGCTTGCCATGTCAGGGATGAGGTAGGGGAGAGAGAGAGGGTGAGAATTTAGTCTAAACTTTTAAAAGTTTTTTTTTTATTTACTTAATTGAGGTAAAAAATAACAATATTCTTCAGGTGCATTAGGAGGGTGTCTACCACAAGCACGGATAGATGAGACCAATTTGTTTCATAGCCATGAAGTTAGTTGAAGCAGAAACTATGGAGTGCTTAGAGCTTGACCAGATTTTGAAGATACCAAGGTCTTGTGCTGCAATCTGAACCATTGCTAGTCATCCTGACTTTGGGCTTGCCATCTTTGATGAGTCTGGAAGAGAGAGGGAGGCTGAAAACTGTGAGCAACTCTGCCTCACTTGAATCCAACCCATACCAAAGCCAAAACATCATTCTATGATATCATTTTTCCTATTTGAAAATGAAAGAAAAATAACAACAACAATTCTCCGCACAGAGGTGGGCTTCTGCAACTGCCATCTTTTACTGTACACATTCAATTAGAAGAACTTTTTACCTTGTTGAAGTTTTTTCTGCCTCTTCTACTATTTCATTCCTATCATACTGAAGGCCATTGTTCAAACATCATTAGGAATGACTAAAAGATGCATTACTAGCCTATGACATGACCTGATTATAAACAAAACTGACCAGCAAGTGAATGCATGAGAAGAAAAAACTATTTCTCTAAATTCTCCAACATGAGATGTGGCTCTTAGAGGATGTCAATTTGCCCTTAATTCACATGAAATTAATTGTTTTGGAATTGCTCTGCTTTGGGACACATAGAGATACTCTCTTCCCCCTGGGAAACCACATAGAAATGTAAACATTTGGGGATATTATCTGTATGGTTCCATCTATATATAAATCATCGCTGGATTGAATCACCTTGATTGCTCAGCTAGGAAAAAAAAATAATGATATGGAATACCACAATGGATGAAAAAAGCAGTCTGAGTTATTATCAGCTTCCAAACTCAAGACATCAAAATGGGAATTCATCCAGAGATAATGAGAACCTTTTCTACCAAGTTAGAATAATGATAGGCTTCTCTGTTCTTCATGTAGAGCAGGAAACCGCTAGCTGGACTAGGGCCTCTGGCTGCCATTGCCTCTCTTGTGCATTTCTTCCTTTTCATATCAATTTTGTGACTATTCGAAGATCTTAGAAGAACTTTGAGTAATGGCAAGAAGCAGGCCTAACATCTGTAGTATTTGTGGGTCCAGCAACAGTTGTATCAAACTGTTGGCAAGGAAAGAATCTCCACTGGAGAGAAAATGAGGCCAATGGAAGGATAATCATACTTGGTATTTTATCATACTGTGCTCAGTGGGGGTGAAATATAAAAATAGCTAATTAAAGTCTTGGAACGAAAATTTCTATCACATTGAGGTTTTAATATTAGCCACATAGATTTTACTAGTTGTGGTATATTACCATTCTGTTCTAGACATTATATGATTCTTCTATTGATTCAACCCCCCCCCCCTTTTTTTTTCTATAATCAGTAACTCTATAAGCAGCAACTTTGGGAATTTGAATGAATAGAAGAAACCTTGAGAAATCTAATTAGTGAGAAGAGAGGCAAATCTATAGGAATGAACCTAGGAAAAATCACAATGGAAGGAAGAGAAAGATTGGTTTAGGGTGCGAGCCCATGTGGCTTTAGCTAAGCAGCATCCAGATAGTCACTGTACTATTAATCAATAAAAATGTTAAGGGACAACTATGTGCTAGGTACAGTTCAATCAGCAATGAATAAAGAGGAGTCAAAAGACAGTCCCTTCCCTCAATGAGCTCACAATCAGATTCTAGATATATCTCTACAACATTTCCCTACTTGTCACCTAGAATGGTTTCTCATTTCTCTTCATATGTGCCATAATGAACTTTAACACCAACTCTCTAGTAATAAAAATCCATTTTTGGTCACATCTATTTTTTCCTAATAAAAAAGCCACTTCTGTTTTCATATAAATCATTTCTGTAGCCTCGAACACTACCATTTTAAATATGAATAAACTAGGCTAAGAGATGAAAGAAAAGTTATTTGGTGGTCACAGTTGCTGATAATTGGATTTAGAGTTTGGAGAAACATTAAAAGTCATTCAATTCAACCCTTTCTATTACAATTGAAGTTTTATAATTTCCTGTAATTCCATATTAGAGACAGGGGATAGGATTTGAATCCAGATCTACTTTCACCACATCTAATACTCTCCATATTATAACACAAAGACACGCCAAGGATAGACCACTTTGTAGTGACCAGTCTAGAACTGACTAAGGATCTTGTAAGAAGCAAAATGTTGAAAACAGGTTTAAGTCATTATAATTATTTGTATGAATTATTGTTTATGTATGTCATGTAATACCACATGACCACAAACTACCTAGATTATAAACTAATGAGGGTCAGAAATGGCTCTTCACTAAGCAGTATTTTTCCCAAAACTTAGCATGTGCAATTGGTGGTTGATTGAGAAATCCTGGTTGAAATGGATATAAATGACTCAAACTGAGCCCAATTCCACTGTGCTGGGCTGCCTCTTGAAGCTATAATTTGGAATTTTTACATCTGAGATAATTAGCATTAAATATACTCTTGTCTAGGAGGATATATTGGGAAGAGAATGAGAAGCAGCTCTACAGCACATCCTGAAAGAGTTCAGTTCAGTTGTGGCCAAAGAAGGAGGGAAGCAGGCTACTTTCCATGCAAGGAATTTTCATTTTAATGCATTATTCTTGCTAACTAGGTCCTGTTTTACTGTTTTATATTGCTGAAGAGGGCAAGAACAAGTGAACTCAAGTCTTCCTGAATATAGGCTTGGTATTCTATCTATTGAACCAATTAGTTGCTCTTAGGTTTACACAGGCATATTAAGAAGCAACTAGGTGGCATAATGGATACAAGACTGAATTTGGAATCAGAAATACTCATCTTCATGAGTTCAGATCCCGAGATACACGCTAGCTTGTGTGACTCTGGACAAGTCACTTAACCCTGTTTGCTTCAGTTTCTTATCTGTAAAATGAGCTGGAGAAGGAAATGGCAAACTACTCCAGAATCATTGCCAAGAAAACCTCAAAAACGGTCTTGGAGAGATGGATATCAGTTGAAAAAGACAGAACAAAACAACATTAATAAGGATAAACAACTTGGATTTGAACTCAGATCCTATGGCTTTTTCTGCTCAGCTATACTATCCCCTACTATTTTTCATGAGGAAACAGAGTCTCAAAAGGCAAGTGGTTAGCCCAGAGACACATAGCTAGTAAGTATTTAAGATGAAATTCTAAGTCAGTTCTGCCTGATTCCAAATCTGGCCCTCTATATATTACAACACTTGAGAGACTCTGGGTTCACTCTAAAAAGCTATACCAGAGAATATCGAACTCTGTCATTTTCTACAGATTTGGAAATTCTGCTCCAGACCCCAAGCTTACAAATAAGGAAATCAAAGTCCACAAAATGGCAGTGAATTGGGCAACGATCCACACTTAGTTTTTGGCAGATTTGTATTTGAACTCCAAAATCTAATGCTCTTTCCACATTCCATGATATTAGACAATTGTAGGTTTTCTTCCTTTTCTGAAATCATTTCTATGGTAAGGAAATACAATGTAGACAAATCAGAAGAGACAATTCTTTTTCAGTAGGTAAACACCAGTGCAAGGAGTTAGTCAGTGCCATTAGTGGTTAATTAATTTTAAGGGCTGTGTTGAAATTTTTAATTGGCTGTTCGAAATCTTTTAAATAGAGACACATACGCGTTTAATTAAATATTGAAGCAAAATTAATGAATTATGCCACAGACAGTTGAGAAACATCTCATCTGTCACCAACTTGGATTCCTCTTTGGTTAACATTGATATAATTTCTGCATATCTATTAAGGGATGCTAGAGCAGAGATTAGAGGGGGAACACCCGGAATATTCCTCTAGACATTTGCACATGACAGTAGCATAGACTCAAAGACAATCTTTGTAGCTTTGGGGAAACATTCTGGACATTTGAAATAACTTAACAGTTGAAGGTCTGTTATTGTCATAGTCTTTTGATTGGTCTCCATGCCTCTTACTCTCTCCCCACTTTAGTACAAGCAGGAAACAGCCATCTTCTAGAAGTGCAGGTTTGACTAGTTTGCTGCTTTTCCTTACCTCCCATTCAGTAAAATCCAAATCTTATAATTCTTTGCTAATTCAGTATAAACTGTAGATATCAGGTTCATACCTTCCTATTAACTCCATCATCAGACATAAAATACTCAGTTTGGATTTTCGTACTTCATACCCTGAGACCTTTCTAATTGGTATGCACTTTATGACTCTCCAGCTGCTTTGCCATCCATCTAGTGACATTGGACACTTGCTATTTCTTGCACAAGATTCTCCTCCTGACTCTGGACATTTTCATTGACTTTCCTCTAAGCGTGAAACATTCTGTTTCATTTAAAAGTCCCAATGGCTACAAGAAGACTTTCAATCCCCCTGCCCCTTTTAAGGCAAAAAGCCTTCCCTCTGAGATGATCTGCATTTTTTTCTTGTACATATCTGGTTTGTACATATTTATTTGCAAGTCATCTCTCCTTTTAGACTTAGGGCTACTTGAGAACAGGACTATTTTTGCCTCTCTTTGAACTCCTGGAGCATAGCATAATCCCTCTTGCATAGTACACATTTAATAAATATAGGTTGGGTGACTGACTGATAAAAATACTAGGGTTTTTTTAAATTATGTTTCTAACAACTATGACTTTTAAAGGTTTATTCAATACTTCTCTCCATGACCCCATGAGGAAGAGAATGCAAATATTAGTTTGTCTATTTAAAGAATAGAAAATTAAGGATGGGAAAAATTTAATGATTTCCCAACCATTATATAGCTAATTAGTCACCCAAAAAGCATTTATTAAATGCTCAATATGTGCCAGGCAATTGTGTTAAGCTGGAGATGCAAAGAAAGAAGAATAATGGGATAATTATTTATATACTCCTAATATATGCCATGACTGTGCTAATTTCTTTTTATAACTATTATTTCCTTTGGTCCTCACAACAATCATATGAAGTATATTATAATATTCTCATTTTATCATTGAGGAAACTGAGGAAAATAGAGGTTATCACTTTTCCAAGGTTCCACAGTAAGTGTCTAAGACTGGCCTTGAACTTGTTTTCCTGATTGCAGGCCTTTCATTGTGCCACCCAAGCTGTTTCGTAAGCCAAAAACAATATCTTCCCTCAAGAAACTCATATTTTAATAGCAGATACAAATTGCAACTAACTGTGTATGTACAAGACTGAAAAAGCAAATGAAAGATAAACTGAGAAGGAAAGCATTGACAGAAACAAGGAATAATAAAAACATGTTGGAGGTGACATTTGACCTGAGTCTTGAAGGGCACTAAGCATCATAAGAGGGAAAGAAGTAAGGGAGGAAGAAAGAAAGGAAGGGAGGGAGAAAGAGAAGAAGGAAAGAAAGGAAGGAAGGAAGGAAGAAAGGAAGGAAGGAAGGAAGGAAGGAAGGAAGGAACGAAGGAAGGAAGGAAGGAAGGAAGGAAGGAAGGAAGGAAGGAAGGAACGAAGGAAGGTGGAGAGGAAGGAAGGAAGGGAGAAAGGAAGGAAGGAAGGGAGGGATGAAGGGAAGGGAGGAAGGAAGGAAGGAAGGAAGGAGATCCTCATTCATAGTCCTCCTCCTCTTCAAAGAAATGGACTCTGAGTCTTTTCCCATTTCTTATGTGGGACGATTTAGTCATTAAATTTCTCAATACTCACCTTCAATTGCTTTGTTGTCCTTTCTTTTTATTTTGTTATTTTCCTTCTATATATTGTTTTCTTGGTTTCCCCATAGTTCATTTTTCATCAATTCATCTACATCTTCTAATATTTCTCTTCTAAATGTGCATTATTGCCATTTTGGTATGACTAAGTTATTAACAATTCATGGATAAATGGACATCTCATTTATTTTTAGTTTTTTTGCTACAATATTAAGAGCTACTTTAAGTATTTTAGTATTTATTGGTCCTTTCTTTTTTTTTAATCCTTAATAGTCTTGGAGTATATGCCTGGCAGAGCAGTCTCTGGATCAAAAGATAGGGACATTTTAGTTGTTTTCTTATAATTCCAAATAGCTTTACTTGTTCATGGTCCCAAAGGAGGATATATAAGTGTTCCTGCCTTTTTACAGTTTCTCCTATAAAAAATATTCCTATCTTTGTTATATTTTGCACATTTCTGGGGATTAATACAAAACTTTGAAGTCATTTTGATTTACCTTTATTTTATATTTAGTGGTTGGGAACAATATTTTATGTGGTTGTTAATAGTTTGTAATTTCTTCATATCTTTGAACATGTAAATTGGGAAATTCTTTTTGATCTTATAATTCTTTGCTAATTTAGTATAAATTGTGGATATCAGGTTCATACATGAGGTATGATATGAAAATTATTTTCCCAAGTCAATCACTACTTTCACCTCAGTTGCATTAATTTTGTTCTTGAAAAAATTTTCTCAAAGGCAACCAGGTAATGTAGTGAATTAGAGTTTAAAAGATCAAAGTTCAAATACAGCTTCAAATACTTTATAACTCTGAGCAAGTCACTTAAACTCTCTGTCTCTCCATATCCTTATATGTAAAATGTTGATAATTATAGCACTTATCTTCAAAGGTTGATGTGAGAGTCAAATGAGATAATATTTGTAAAGTACTGTGCTCAGTGCCTGGTACATAGTAAATGTTTAATAAATACATATTCTCTTTTTACATAATTAGAATTCTCTCTCTCTGTCTCTCTGTCTGTCTGTCTGTCTGTCTGTCTCTCTCATTGCTTCTATCTCTTGTTTGGTAAAGAATTCAAACCATAGTCAATGTTTCAAAAAGTACCTGATAAATTTCTCTTTTAAAATAATAGTATACTGGTTTTAGAGTCAGAAGATCTGGATTTGAGCCTTATCGGTCACTCATTTAAATGCATCGAGTCTCAGTTCTTCACATTTATAATCAGAATATCATTACTAGATTAATATAAAACAGTAATGCATGCTATGGTGAGGTATATGTTTATAAACATGGCAGTATGGTATAGTGGATAGAGAACCAATTTAGAAGGCCAGAAAATCTGTGTTGAAGTCTTCCCTCTAACTTATCCCTTGGTACTTTTTTTACCCTCTCAGGAGTCTTGATAGCACTCTTAAAATTATCAGTTGCAAATTGCAAAGGAGCTATCTATCTGTATTAAAAAACTTTTCTTACCTAGTCACTATTTGTAAAATGAAACCACAAATTCAGCCTCTCATCTGTATTATCTTTACTGTTTTGTTTACCAATTAGTGACAGTTGCTAAGAGGTCACTATTTTAATAACACTTGTTCTCTTTTCACACACACACATACACTCAGAAAAATTGTATCCATGGAAAAAGAAACTAAACTCTAAAAAAAATGTGCAAACAATGACATTTTAAAACTTCTGCTACAAACTTATACCAACACTGGTATTCTCTTCAAAGAAATACCATTTTTAGTGTAGAAAATAAAACACATTTGATATAAATCTCACCTTTTTTGGATTAGTCCATATTTTTCTATCTCCAAGGCATATTTTTCTGGAGGATTCTAATATGCACTGGGAAGCTATAATGAAATTGGTACTTGAATGATGACTTAGAAATTTAGACCTCAAAGGGACCTTTAAAGATCATCTAGTCTTACCCTTTTACTTCATTTTAGAGATATGAGAACTGATGCCCAGGAAAAGTTGCTTCTGGATCATAACACAAAGTGGTTGCCTAGGACTCGACACATGCCAGTGGGTCCCGACTTCAGGATATTAATTTTTATTCCATCAAATGATATAATTTATATAAAACACTTTGTAAACTCTAAAGCACTATCAAAATGTGAGATATTTTCTCATTTTCATTCTTTACAAAGGAGATTCAGTGAGAAATCATTCTGAGACAAGTCAGTCTTATTATTCCCATGTATTTAATGTTCTATAGACTATTGCACAGGTGGATAATATAACTGTTTTTCATGTTAAACAGGCTGTAAGTTCATATACTATGGGATCATTGAAAGCATCCTTGGCACAATTTCAGTATCTGATAAGACAATAGGGATAATATAAACCTCATTCTGCTTCTACATGATAATGATGATGATGATGATGTAATATTGATGCAAAAAAGCATTATATATTAGCTATCTTTTGTAATTTTTCCTTATGAAAATAGAAAAGGATTATTGTAGTCACCAACTTTTCATTTTTCATCTTTCTCAAAGATATAATGTATTTGGAAAGGAAATACTCTTTTGTTAAAAAGAAATCACTCAGTAAATGGAGAAAAAAATGTAGCTATATGGGAATGCTTGGAAAATCCCTCTGAAATATCAGAAAATTCATTGCTGAAGCCTGTGATGGATCCTATTATCAAGGGAGGAGTACGGAGTATGAAGCCATCTTCAAAAACTGATGTTGGCAGCAACATCTTGTTTATATAATTAAATGGGACAAATCCTTCAATGTTGCAGTAAGAAACAGCAGGAGCATGATAAAATATTCATTTTTCTGTTCTTATCTCAGTAAGGGGCATCTCTTTGTTTGTAACATATGAGCTATTAGAAGGTATCACTTTACATATGTGCATGCTATTTACAGTCCCACCCTCCAAAACACTGAGACTTGAAATTACTGCTCAAGGGCCAGAGAGCAGGATGGGCCTATTAGATTTAGTGCTATCTATTTTTCCAATCCGTATACACAGCTCTTTTTAAATATGTATGCAGCCAGTTTTAGACTGTAATCTTTTTCCAGTTATTTATACCACCAACGGGCCTTAGATTCTTATTTCTGACATTGTAATTTAATGCCATGACAGAAAGATCAGATTTAAAGGTTTCACAGTCTTTAGGCTAGAAGTCCATACTGTTTTTCTCTTGGATTTAGGAAATGTACCTGCAAAAGGGAATTTCGTCAGAAAAGATCCCATTAACAAAATACTTATGAACTCAAGTGTCTACTCTCTCACATTTTATAAATGTATTATGAACTCATATTTTTGCTCAATCCTTTTGTATGCTAGTGTTTCTTTATATTAAATTCCAAATGTTACTTTGTGTCATCTAATCAGAAATAATCTATGTGGCTTCTTCTAGATCTTAGAGCAGACTAAAGCATAAAAGGAATGAGAAATATGGGAAGAATGAGAAAGGATTTCCTCTTAACCTTCATCAGGCATCGCTTGAATCTTCAAGGACAAAATTAAAGCGATGGAATGTTTTTTTTAATGTTTTCCAGGGTCACACAGGTAGTAGCATTGAGAAGCAGGATTTTAAACCAAGCCCTCTAATTTCCCATCCAATAGTCAACCATCCAGTATCACACTGTTGGGTATTCTAAATTACTCAGTAACTATCTGACTATATTTCATTAATATGAATTCTTTAATTATTGGGAATTGGTTCACTTTATTTTGTTCTATATTTACCTGGACTAAGAAAAGCATAAGTTTCCATACACGTCTTTAAGTACAGCCATGGATGGAAGCTGGGCTCTCATTTTTTCATGTTTTATTTTTAATGTTTTTTTTTTCCAAATTACATGGAGATACAGCTTTAATAATTGTTTTCTGACATTTTATAATTCATATTCTCTCCCTCCCTCTCACTCCTCCAGTCTTCCCAAGATGGTAGTTAATATGATATGTATTGTACATGAGCTATTATTCAATACATAATTTAATGTTCATCATGTTGTGAAAGAAGACACATATTGCTTATTCTAGAGCAAAATTCACAGAGGAAAAAAAAACCAAAGAATGGCATTCTTCAATCTGCCTTCAAATTCCATCAGCTCCTTCCATGGTGGAGGATAATGTTTTTCATCATGAGTCTCTGGGGGTTGTCCTGGATCCATGCTTTGGTGATAATAATTAATTCATTCACTGCTGATCATTATACATTATTGCTGTTATTGTGTCAGCATTCTCCTGGTTCTTCTCACTTCACTTTGAATCATTTTCATCTGAGCTTGATGCTTAACTTGATGCGTTCCTTCACTATAATGAGGTAATATGAGGATTCCTTATCCATTGTGGCTATATTCCTGATGGTCTGCCAGAAAAATGAAATGACAAACAGGGGTGGAATACTCCTCCTCCCTCAGCAGAAAAAGAAAAAAAAATATCCTCTCTTACCAAAGAATTGGTAATTAAAACAAAAGATCCATGAACGTCAATACTGGGAGATACTTAGGCAATAGAGCCCTCTGATTTTATAGGAAAAGGACTCAGAGAGGTTGAATGTACCACTGAAAGCTACATAATAATTTAAGACAAAGCTTAGGTTTGACCCTGTGTCTCCTGATCTCTGGGTCCATGAATGTTCCATTATATCATGCTTACTCCAGCAGTGAATAGCAAGAGTCTAATTTAGTCAATCAATAATAATCAAGCAATGAACATTTACCTTGTGCTAAGCACTGGGATACAAAAAAGAAGCAAATGACAATGCCTGCCTTCATAGAACTTACAGTTTAAGGGGAAGACAACATGTAAACAAATGTATAAAAAACAAGCTAAATGCAGGATAAATAAAAAATAATCAATAGAGAGAAGGCCCTAGAATTAAGAGGGGTTGGTTAAAAAATGGAATTTTAGGACACTTTAAAGGAAGCCATGGAAGTTGGTAGATGTTGATGAGGGACTATATTCCAAAAGGAAACAAAGTATAAAAAGTCTGGGTGAGTAAGAGGCAACTACTTTGTGAAAGGCTTTGAAGGGCAAATGGTCACATTGGGGGGGGCAGGTATATAATTCAGGAGGCAATAAGGATCCACTACAGTTTATTGATTGAGAGTATGAGAGGGTGAAGCTGAGGACATGATAAAAATTGAGCTATAGTTTGATGGTTGATTGATGATGGAATGATGTGATTAGAGGCTAGAGCTAGGCAGCTCCCTCACTGAGTTACATTCTTCTGTACTTCACTCAGACTATTACATACTTAAAGAATAGATAAAATGGTTCCTTCTTCATGAGTAAGTCAAAACTTGCCCTTTTCCCCCAATCAAGCTTCACAAATTATAGAAGGGAAAGGAAAAACAAAAAGGTACACTTTAAAAAAGTCAAACTGAATGGAAAGATACAGAGACCCTGGGACAGTGAATTTGCTCACCTGGGATGGGAAGAAGATGAACAATCACCTGTAATGCTATAACTGAGAGACAGAATCTCACCATTAGATAACTAAGTATTTTAACTAATTCTGGTTAACTAGGCACTCAGCTCTGTTGTTTCTATGCTGCTGATGGAGTGTAGGGTCTGATAATGTTTCAGAGCTCAAGATATAAAGCCCTCGTTGCCTTAACCTTGTTCAGACTTAGAAAATGTTTGACACAAACACCAAGACTACGAACAAAAATCAGTTAATGTGATTGGGAGAAAATAAGTCTTCCAGGACAAGGAAGGGAAATGAATTAACAAAAAAGATAAACAATGAGAAAAAGAACATGCATTTTAAAAACTGTTCCTCTTTTGTTACCTCAAAACTACTCATGAAGCCATAGCCTCTACTTATACCTTGACATTATTGTTATTATTATGATATTTATATAAACTTACTTTGTACCAGGCACTGTGTCAAGCACTTTACAATCATTATCTCAGTTGATCTTCACAACAACTCTGTGAGATAGGTGCTATTATGATCCTCATTTAAAGATGAGAAAACTGAAGCCAACAGGTTAAGTGACATGTCCAGGGTAAGAGACCTAACCAGATGTGAACTCAAGCATTTTTGATTCCAGGCCCAGGATTCTATCCATTGCTCCATCTAATGTTCATATATCCTTAAAAATGTTCATTTGTTTTTAAAATTTAGAATATTTTTCCATGCTTACATGATTCATGTTTTTTCCCATCCTTCTTCCCTCCTCCCTCCTAGAGCTGACAAGCAATTTGCAATAGATGCTCCTCCCTAAGATACTTAAGGTAGCAGAGAAGTACTAGAGGATGACATCAGGAAATAGGTTAGACAGAAAGTGAGGATTCTCACTCCTTCCCCCCACCCCACTTCCTGTCTCTCTCTCAGTTGGTCCTAACAGCTCTTCTCAATGTGGTGAGTTATCAGAAATTTCAAAAAGACTACTCTCATACTATGACTCTTTCTGAAAGGGGTTTATTCTTTTAGAAGGGAAGTTAGGGAGATGGGAGAAGAAAAGAGGGAATTTAGGATCTCCCTAAATCTTCTATGATATTCAATACAGGGAAGTAAAGTTAATTTGTCTCTGAGGGGATATTGCTGATAACTTAAAAGGTTCTTCAGAGCTATGCTACAATCTTTTCAATGTTAAGTCACTAGCCAGGAATCCAGAGCAATTTGTCTGCTGGCTCCTTCTCCAGAATCCAAGAGAAGAAGTGACCAATTTCAGATGCTGGCTTTCTTAACTGACTCCCTGACCAGATTCTTCTTTGAAATCTTCCTTCCTTCTCTCCTGGATTGATAGTTCCTTTAAGCTTCCATTTCCTTGCATTTGTTTGCCAATTTCACTGGTGTCATAATCTCTTCCTCACAAATTCCACTGGGTTATACATGTATTATTTTTCAAAACCAATTTCCATGTTATTCATATTTGCAATAGAGTGATCTTTTAACGCCAAAACCCCAATCATATTCCTATTGACCCTCACGATCTAGCCTATGTTTTTCTTCTATGTTTCTGCTCCCATAGGTCTTTCTCTGAATGTGGATAGTGTTCTTTCTTGTAAGTCCCTCAGAATTGTCCTGGATCATTGCATTGCTTCTAGTAGAAAGTCTTTTACAATGGTTTGTGCCACAGTGTATCAGACTCTGTGTACAATGTTCTCTTGGTTCTGCTCCTTTCACTCAGTATCAATTCCTAGAGGTTGTTCCAGTTCACATGTGTGAATTTTAGATTTTCTCCATTTTGCTTAGTCTTAGAATTCTAGCAACCAGGAATGTATAAACCCCTACTTAAGAATTAAGTATTGAGGAGGATGGCCTATGACCAACATGTGCTAGCAAGTGACAAATAAGAAACAACTGACAGATGGCCTGGGTTGTCCTAAATCAAGTTTAAGCTACCATTGGTACATGTGAGATGCAGGGAGTGATGTAAAGAATGGTATATATATTTCTCATCACTTCCTCTTGCGAGGCTCTTGCTCTCACTCTCTCACAGGGCCTTTGGGGTCTTTTTTTAAATTAAATTAAATTAAATTTTTTAATTTTAGATTTATTCCACCCTATTTAGTCTTTAGAATTTTAGCAACTAGCAATGTATACACTCCCACTTAAGGATTAAGTGTGGGGGAGGAAGGTCTATGACTGTGTGTGTTAGCAAGTGACAAATCAGAAACAACTGACTGACACCCTGGGCTGTCCAAAGCCAAGTTTAAGTGACCATTTGTATATTTCATGTCACTTCAAAGACTTCAGACTGCTTCTCTTAGACTGTCACATGGTGAGTGCAAGGCTTATTCCCCTTTCCTTGGCTTTTCTGGAGGCACCAGCCTCTGAGGAGACCTCATGAGTGGAAGCCATGCTAGATTTAATCCTCTTCCCCCCCCCCCCCTTGACTGGGGCCTCTGAATTTCTGCCTGGTATCTCTCTTTTTTTCATCTCTTTCTTCCTTAATATCTTCACTCTATTGTAAATAAGCCACCATAAAATTCCATTCTAACTTGAGTATTTCAATGGGATTTAGAGTTTAAAACCTTGGCAACCAAATAAAAAATTTATTCAGTCCTACCATAAGTTTTACCCCTAACACTATTATAGAACTGTTTGAGGCCGAGGTCATTAAGTGACTTGCTTAAAATAAAAAAGGTAATACATGGAAGAGGTAGGACTTGAGGCAAAGTATTCCTGACTGTGAAGCTAGTACTATCTTATATAACATATAATTTGATTACAGAGCCATTGAAATATGAGACTTAAAAAGTAAAAAAATAAAAAACTTGGGAAGATGGAATTTTTTTTTTTTGCAGGGGGTGAACTTTTTCTAACACAAAATAAGTAAGATGTCCTGAAATTCAAGAATCTGACCAATGACAAGAATATGAATGAAGGAGCCAGCTGGGTGGCTCAGTGGATTGAGAGGCAAGCCTAGAAATGGGACATTCTAGGTTCAAATCTGACCTCAGACACTTCCGTGCTGTGTGACCCTGGGCAGGTCATTTAAACCCCCCATTGCCTAGCCCTTACTACTCTTCTGCCTTAGAACCAATACACAGTATATTGATTCTAAGATGGAAGTTGAGTTAAAAAGTAAAGAATATGAATTAAAGAATTCACAAAAAGTTCATTCTTATGGAAAAATAAATAGATAACTAGAAGCCTCAACTCAATCTAGAGTTCTGGTCACTAACATTTCCAGTTGCCCACTGCCCCTACAAACTGTGCTGTGGGCTTAGAACTTTTGTAATCTACAAGGTTTAAAGAATGCTGCTATTGTATGCAGTAGACTTCGGAAGTTGACTCCTCTGCTAATGCCCAGAATACTGAAGGCCCCAATGTTTGATGCCCTGGGTATAGAGATGTATCACACACACCTCCCAATCTTCTACCATTGTCACAATATATTTGGGCATAAAAAGGTTGTGACAATAGTTGTAGGCCTTTGAAGTTATCTCTGTGACTGTCCCAACAATAAGATCAGGAGTAGAGGGAATTAAAACGAGGAAACCAGGACATCCTGTAGGGTACATAAGAAGAAAAGTAAGCAAAAAATTGATCTTGGAGGTCAAGAAGGTAGAGAAGGGTGAGTCCAGTTTAAAAAAAGAGTAATTAATTAATCCTAGGAGAAAACTGGGAGTTGGTAGAAGGAAAGAGAGAAAGGTGAAAGGAGCCATCTAAAAAATATTCTCAAATTATCTATCTGAGAAATGCCCTGGGGGATATCCCCAAAAATTTTACCAATTCCCTGGAACCAGCCTAGGGATTAAAAAAGCCTTTGCAGACAAGTCAGTGGGAGCCTAGTCTAGATCCTATTTCACAAGACATTCACAGTTTCTCTAGAGTTTTGACCTGGCTAGCCATCCTAGCCACCCTGAAGGAAATAGATTTCTTCTATCCAGAGATATCTAAAAATAGAAAAGAGGCAGTAAGGGCTAAGGGAAGCCTTAGGCCTTCCAAAGGGAAAAGGATAGGGGTAAGCATATTTGCAGCAAAGATAACACAGAAAAATCAGCAGAGAGATTGATTAAGACAGACAAAAGCTGACTAAGGAGAAGAAATGAATAAGCATTTGAAGAAAAGATCCATCTCAGTGGGCAATTACTTCAAAACCAAGGAAATTGAGCTAAAATCTCCTGGGGAAGGGAATAGCACAATAAATTCAGTCATTTTTCCATTATAGTGCTCCATACATACATATTACTTAAAAATAAGACACCTTATTAAAGAAAGGAAAGCTAATAAAGTGATTCTAATCATAATGTGAAATTATAAAATCAGAGTCTGGCTAAACAGAAAAGAAAATCTTAGGAATTATCTGGCCTCATTTTACCCATAAAGAAATTGAGGACCAGTTAGTTCAATACTTGCCATATTTTTACACATAAAAGGAATTAGTTATGAAATGTAAAGTCAATCAAATCTTTGGAAATCCATTTGCAAATGGAAGAAAAAATTCTTTAGTCCTCTAGGGCTTTTAACACTACAAATAGTCCAAGGTAAATAATTCTAATTCCATTCCATAGAAGACTGTATGTACCAACAAAGCTGATTTTGTTTTCCCTTTAAATAGGGAGGACATGAAAAAAGTCTGAAAATAATTTCTAGATTTGGATTTAGTGGTCTTAGATTCAAATGCTGACTCTTCTCCTTCATACATTTTAAATGTTTAAACATTTAAAATAGCTTATCAAGTATTGAGATTCTAGAGTCAGGTACTGAAGATTCTTAATTCGTTTTAAGATTATTGCACATGCAAGATATGATATAAAGTACCTTTGAGCTAATATATCAGAAAAGAACCAATTTTACCCAGTCTAAAGCCAAGTGTCATCAGTGGTAAATTCTTCTAGCAATATAATTGCATCAGAAGGGTTTTCTAGACCCTTTTCATTGCCTACAGATAGAAATATTTTAATTAATGTGAGAACTGAAGCTCAGACAGATTAAAAAACATGCAGATATCACAGAGCTACCAGATGGGTAAGCCCTGGGGAGGCATACTTATTCACAAAATAGGGGTAGTACTACAATTTTGGAGGTAAGACATTTGTTAGTTCAAATATTACATTCTACAAGTATTTCGAATGAGGAACACAATAGTTTCCGTTCAGTAATAAACTACCTGATTGAAGTAAAGACCAAAGATCAGCAACCTCAGGACTTGATAGCCCTTGTTATCTTCAAATTTTCCCCTTGTCTTTTTGATCCTCACATCTATTGACAGCTGGCTACAGACTCAGAAAGAACTTAGAATGTCAATAGCCACACTGGGATCAGATGCCAAAGGTGCAAGTTTTACTACTAACTTGTTAATAGTTACATTGTTCATCCATCATCCCACTCTTTTATACATATTTGAGGCTAGGAGTTATGTGAATAATCTATTTAATACCATCCCTCGAGCATTGTGGGCTGAATCCTTGCAAAATCTTCTCCAGCTAAGTGTAAAAAAAAAAAAAAAAGGAGCTCAAATCCAATTAGATGGATGAGATGACTTTTTGAGGTTCTTCCCAATTCCTGATAGTGGATCCCAGCTCCCTAATAGAAACTTCTTTCAGCTCAATTGAATTTGTCTTAATTGTTTATTTTTCTCCATAAATGACAAAACTGAGAGGAGAAAGAGGAAGACAGAAATATTCAGAATATGTATTATTGGTTTTAACAGTACATGAACAGTTGTATTACTTAGTGCTTAATGTACATAACCAGTCACACAAATATCATCCCTCTTTTCCAAGGATTTATCATTTTAATAAGAACAAACTTTGAGACAGTCAAAACTGATGAGTATAAATTCATATAAGACATATACATTACATATAGAGCATATACAATGACATACATCCAAAAATTACCCACAGACAACAGCCATACAGTCATGGAATTAAAGCTAGAAGGGCCTTTAGGAATCATCTATACAATCTCCTCTTTTTCATATGAATAAACTGAGGCCTATGAGGTAAAGTGATTTTCTCAAGATATCAATAAAAACTCAAAATTTAAAATCATGTCCTCCGATCTGAATCTAAAGCCCTTCTAGCTTTAATTCCATGTCCTTTGTGACCCGTCATTATTATTTATTGTTTTTCAGTAGTTTCAGTCATGCCCTACCACCCTTCATGATTCTTTTGGCATCTTCTTGACAAAGATATTATTGTGGTTTGCATTTTCTTTTCTAGCTATTTTACAGAAGAAGAAACTAAGACAAATTGCCTTAAGAGACTTGCCAAGGGTCACATAGCTAATAAGTATCTGAGTTCATATTTGAACTCAAATCTTCCTGACTCCAGGCTTGTTATTCTATCTACTGTATCATTTAATTATCACTATTATTATCATTAATGTAAATTTTAAATCAATTTTATGTACAAATTATTGTGTTGAAGTAAACAGTTATGAAGAAATATCAGATGGTTCTTTGAGTATTGTTTTATAGGTGCAACTTTAGAAAGGTCCAGAGTTCATCCCCTGCTCTAAGATGAAGATTCTTCAAGAATCACATTTTCTAAGCACTTCAGATCATAGGAATACTGTGCAATTTATATAGCAAGTACAGAGAACCTTCAAGTAATTAACAGCCTGCATCTTGTTTCCTTGTAAAGAGATCTGAGCCATTTCCTGTTCCCAACCTTTTGATATGCTAATCCATCAGAAGAAGTACCCAAATGAATTTGGATTAATGTAATTACCTTCAAACCCAGGTAATTACTTGCAAACACTTTTAACTTCATTGCCCTGATGTACAGATCAAAGCCTTAGCTCAATCTGGACTTTGCAAGTTAACCTTCTGAATATTTTCTTTCTTTTTTTGAAATCTAAACTACTATCAAATTTATTATTTTTTCATTATCAAATTATTAAATTGTATTATGCTCTTGTTTAATGTGGTAAAACCCTAGTTTAGTCAAGTAGTCTAATTTTCAAGCCCTCCCCGCAGTTGTTTTTGTGTGCAGTGGTAGTAGAATAAGTGGGAATGGGAGGTGAGTGGGTTCAATACCTCATTAAGATGTTGTCTAAAACCTAGAAAGATCTAAATACCCCCCCAATAGGACCATTCACCTCCTAATTGACTTTTAGGGGGTGGTCACTAGATAAACAATTAGTTGGATCTTGCTTTCATAATATTTCTTATTATTCCCAGGGTTGAGCATATTTCTTTCACAAATCAAATCATGTCCCCAGAATTAAAATGTGATAAGAAAAGGCACTAAGAAGTTGGACAAAGTTCCTAATAATACAACTGAGGGAAGTGCTAAAGAGAGAAAGGCCTAAAAATTGACACTGGTCAGCACCAAAAACTAAACTCATCAATATAATAATATGAATTTATCTAATTCTATCCTCTTATTATTCAATGTAGTACATAGGAAAGCTGAAATAGCTATTAAGAAGAAGATTTTGAGAAGAGAAGTAGACTTGAGAAGATATGTATCCCCCAGTAGTGATAGTAGGACCCAATAAAATCAAAGCCATCATCTAGCTAGAGCCAGACACATAGCACCCTCCCCATCAGCATGAGAACTGAATCCAACCCCTTCACAAATACTATATGTCCTGCCAAGAAAATTACTGATGCAGGAGTTCTGTGAGAAGAATATACAGTATTCTATACAAAACTGGGTCATATATTGATATGTTGAATTGACATTTTATCCGTGATTTATTATCCTATAGAAAACTCTGTTCAGAACCACTGAGATAATCTAAATCCATTGTCTCCATCTTGTAAATCATTATTAACCATTGTCCCTGCAAAAGGCTTACCTAATATTTTAGCCTATGTCATTTTCCCTACAAAGAATGTACCTTGAATCATTAAACTTTGCCACAACTCATCAAGAGGATGTCTGGGTATCTGATCTGTCAGTCTGGTGGTTCAACATTCCTATAATCCCAGAATCATTTTTCTCATCCCGGTTCATTAACCCATGAATAATTTGTCGAGCAAGATTTTTCAAAGATATATAATGAAGATTACTTTTTTGCCCATGAGGCAATTTTAAAGATACCTAGAATTCTACTTTTAGCAAAAAAATAGAAAATATTACAGATGGCAATTTTTACTACACAAAAGTTATTTAGAATATGTGAATAACTATCAATCCAAATATTTAAGAATATATCTTTATAAAATCTTTCTGATACTAGGGATATTCATTCATTGAGGATATCCTGCATTAAAGCAAAAGAAGAGAACATGCGTATTTTAAAGACTTATTTGAGGTGTAAAAGAGAGAATCTGCAATGAAAAGGTTGTATTGCAGATTCTCTATTTTACAGGGGGAGGCAAGATTAGGGGTATAACAAACAAAATATTAATAGCCATACATCTGATCAAAAAGAAAAGAGTGTTAAGTATTTCTATTTTTTCATTTCCATAAGCATGTAAATGTGGACCATGATTTGATATGTGGTAAAGTTATGCTCAGGCTGAAGAAATTGGGAGCCATATTACACCAGTAAGATTCAACTTGTATTATTATTAACTATTCTTTAAATATCATAGGGAGATTTGGATTTACCTGTAAAAAACTTCAATCCTTTTGGGATATGTGATTTTGATTAGTGTGGGTGTAGTACAATGCATCTTGTAATATATACAATTTAACTTTTCTATAATGTCATAGATGGTCATGGAGAGTTATTTTGGTTATATAGACAGACAGACAGAAAAAACAGACAGACAAGAAAGGGGAGAGAGAGAGAGAGAGAGAGAGAGAGAGAGAGAGAGAGCGAGAGAGAGAGAGAAATTGATGAAATAAGTGAATAATAAATTAATTAATGAACACTAGTCTGCTCCCAATCTCGTGTTGTGGTTCTTTTCTTTAGTCAGGATAGTATTCTAGCAATAAGAGTCAAATTCATCTATGGTATTCTACTTGTACTCTTTCCTTCAAGATAACTTTCAAATTTTTATAAGCAAGTCCATAAAATATTAAGTATATATAACAAAAAAGAGATCTCTAAGCATCTTTAAAACTGCCTCATATACGGCAATATCTCAGAACAATCTTAACATCAGAATAGAATTTTCTTGGAGACCAGAGACCATAGCACAACTATGCTGTCTTATTGGACCCATTCAAACAAAAATGTCTGCCATATGACTATTACAAATTATACAATATCCTATAACAATTATGACCACAGAGGTAATATTGTTGAGAAATCTTCAATCAAATAAGACATTTAGCATGAAGACAAAAGATAACATAAGAGAAAGGGGTGATAGTAGGTCTAGTGTCATTGAGAATGGGATGAGTTATGAGTGAGTCTTATACAGAGTCAATACAGAATTATTATTAATCGCTATTAATTTTTATTATTTGTTATTACTTAATAATACTTATTAATGTTTGGATTCCCCAAATGTTCTTATCCATAGATAGCAGTGTCCTCTAATTGTATGAAGTTTACAGCAGGAGAACATTTCCTCAAAGTAATAAATGATCTCACTCCAAATGTAAAATTAATGTGAATAACAAATATTGCTCAAATTTTATGAAGTAGTAAGTATATTGTTTTCTGTATGCATATTTGTGTATATGCTTATTTATGCATCAATATGTGTATATGCAGCTAGAGTAGAACTATATATCTATTTATTAGATAGGGGTTGAGGATGAATATTAATTTGCTATAAAATTTAATAAGTAAAGAAGTTAAGAGCATAATTTATTTTGAAAAGAATATAGTAATTTCAATAATCCCAAATTGTTTGCCATTCTGAAAATCTATCACACAAACCCTTATCTTTTGGGTGATTCAATATGAGTTTGAAATATGGAATACCATGATCTCAGAAAATAAAAATGATCTGTAATCCAAAGAAAAATGTAAAGATAAATGATGATGGAGTTGTGTGTATGTGGAAGTGGGTGATAAATAAGTTATTTCATTTTATGAATGCTAATTTCCATGTGAGAAATTAACTCAAAGATATAAATTTAGCAAATAGGCATTTTAGGGAAAAATTCATCCTTGGGGGCAGCTGGGTGGCTCAGTGGATTGAGAGCCAGGCTTAGAGACAGGAGGTCCTAGGTTCAAATCTGGCCTAAGACACTTCCCAGCTGTGTGACACTGGGCAAGTCACTTGACCCCCATTGCCTAGAGCTTACCACTCCTGCCTTGGAGCCAATACCCAGTATTGACTCCAAGACGGAAAGTAAGGGTTATAAAAAAAAATTCATCCTTATTTAGGAATGTGGATTAAAAGATATACAAATAGAATACTCTAACAATTATTACCTCCCCCAAATATTAAAGCTGTTAAGTACTAAAATATACAAACTCCTTATTGATTTCTAGTCTAGCTTTTGTGCTATTTACATGAAGTTGAAACCACCTCATAAGCTTAAGTTTCAAACTGGAGCTGTGTTGACCCCTACCTTGTCATTCAGTCAACTCATATTCCTTAGACATTTATATGTTCCAAGTAATTGGTTAAGTTCTGGGAATATAAATACAAGTAGAAAAAAAGGCAGTATCTGCCCTTGAGAAGCTTATATTCTAGTGGGGGGAAGGCACAGTTTAAAAAAGAAACTGAAAAAAGAGAGAAAGCCATGGGAGAAGAAGTCCTGAGTCCAGTAAGAGAGAGAAAAAAATGAGGCATGACTACTCTGTGTACCTCCCTTAAATGGAGGTTCTGGAAGGAATCATCCCAACAGAGGAAGAGGCTGTTTGGATAAAGGGTACTTCTTAAGTGTGGCTTCTAGGGATGGAGTTAGGCTTCAAGATGAAGTGCTAGACTTCAAGAAGGATGTCCTTAGTGTCATCTGGAGAGGAAAGAGTAAGAAATGTATTGAATCTGAACAGTCAGTCAGAGACCAGAGTTGATCCTGGAAAGAGAGGGAGAAGGAAGGGAAGAAACATGAGTGCAAAGCTAGAGAGATAAGAAAAGGATTCAGTGCATAAGGAAAAGGAATCTAGAATACACAATGCATCCTATCCTCTCCCAGTTGTGTTTGCACAGTGCAGAGACCCAGTTAAGCGTCCAGACACCCCAACTTGAAAAAGCTGAGGCCATTCAAATTCAGAGAATTGGATAAGAGAAAGCAATTGTGGAAGTGGGGAAAATGCAAACAGTATAGAGAGAAGCCAAGTTGGAGACAAGGAAATATGGCTACAAGTAAGAAAACAAAGCAGAAAAATCAACAAATCGAGGCAAGTCAATAAGCATTTCTGGCCTACTATATACTGGATATCAAGTCAGAAAGACTTGAATTCAAATTTGACCTCAGATATTTACTGATTGTGTGACCTTATGCAAATCACAACCTCTAGGCTTCAGGTTTCTCATCCATAAAGTGAAGATATCAATAATACCTTCTTCCCAGGGTTGTTGTGAAGATAAAGTGAGATGATATTTGTAAAGTGCTTTACAAATATTAAAGAACTATATAAATGCTAGTTAATTATAGTTCTTCTTTTTTGAGATGAAGCCTTTCCTCTTCAACAGGTGAATGACTATTTTAGTGAAGGTAATAGCAAAATAAGTAGATGTTTGAATGTAAAGAAGATATTGAAGAAGCAGAGGAGAATTAGAGATGATTTCCACTTGGCCTTTATCTGAGCAGAAAAGGAATAAAAATTTCTTCAATCTCTTGAGGACTTGGGGATTGGAATGGTACACTATAGTAAAAGATGTTAAAATGAATCTTGGCAAAAGTAAGTGGTAGGGGAAGACCAGGAGGCTGATTTTTCAAAATCAAGGAAAAATATGCCATTGAAGTACAATCTCATGTGGGAATTTATGGACAAAATGAGAATCAAGGACACATGAAGAACTCATAAATTTTCTAAGTTATGAAGGCTAAGAAGAAACTAATTCTAGTTAAACTGGATAGTTAGGCACAAGAGAATGATTCTGAGATCCCATGAATGGCATAATAAAGAAAGATAGAGTATACTTACCAAAGGGAAAAAAGTGACCAACTTATATAATATATATATATATATATATATATATATTATATGTACACATAATGTTAGCTGAGATAGAGACATCTAGTCTGAAGAAGAAAAAAGTTCATGTGAAATGCAATTTTCATTTTCAAATATTATAAACATTATTAATTGGAATAAAGGAGTAAAAGGAAGCATAGTACAGTGGATAGGGCATTGGATTTGAAGTGAAGAAGACAATTCAAATATTGCTTTAGCAGTTTACCACCTCTGTTGACACTGGACAAGTCACTTATCATTTTTGATTCCCATTTTCCTCTGCTTTAAAAATGATGGGGATTGAAACCAATATTCTCCAAGATCCTTTCCAAACCTACATAGACGATCCTATTTGGTTGGTCCCAGAAGGCAAAACAAAGTGTAGAAATTGCTGAGAGATGATTATTGTCTTGAGGCACCATTGGAAGTCTTCTATAAAGGTAATTTTATCATTGGTTATAGGTTGACATTAGCAAACACTAATATTCCTTTCAATTCTGTGAACTCCACAAAGATCCATCACTGCAGATGGTCCAGGGGTTGCTTTGAACTCCAGTTTCAATCCTAACAGCTAAAGTCGAGTTTCTGCTAATGGCTTTACATTATTTACCTTGTGTTTTCCTTTACTTTTATTTTCCTCTAGCTGTTCAAATATCAGACTTCATTGAATTAGCTCTGAAAGAAAATACCAAATTATAACACAAACCCACTTTTTCATGTCAGAGTTGTTGGTATAATTTTAAATTAAATGAATAATTGTTATTAATTACACTGATATTTATTGGACTGGCATTATCCAAGGAAGAGTTATGGTGCATTCACTTTAGTGGGAACCTTTCTCTCAGGCACTACTCATAAAATGTGGCTCGTGCTGCAAATCGTTGTTTATGGGAACAGAACCCCACATTTACAGCTATCCTTTGAAGGTCAGTGATATCACTACTAATCCCATATCATCAATATTTATGGAGTTCCCTTGTTTAACCACCTTTGAAGGAAGATTCTTTCAATTATTGTGGAGAGGATTGCTTTTTTTCATTTATTTGAAAAAGAACAAGTAGGGAGAAAATGAACTTCTTCATTGCTGTGGAAGTCATATTTCTAAATTTATCACAAAATCACAGAATGTGGGGGAAAGAAGGCATATTAGAAGTCATCTATTCTAGTTCCATTATTTTAGATTTGGGGGAACTGAGGCTTCCAGAAGGGAAAGGACTCTCACAAAGTAACAGTCAATTCATAGCAATATGAATCCAAAACCAGGTCTTTTCACTCAAATTTGAATGTAATAGTCATCTTTCATGCTATACATGATGTGAGATATAGAATCTGTGTCAAAGCTTCTGCTAATGGAATATTATAGGGCATATCCATTACTGACCAAGAGTGAGAAGATATAGTTTCATTATCTTTTTCTTTGGTCCTTATTTTTCTTTTCTGTAAAGGTTTACATCATCTCTAAGAATCCTTTTCTAATTCTCTGAAATGTATTCTAGACTTAGTCTGTATAAGGGTCTACTGGGTGATTCAGTGGGCAGAACTCTGCGTCTTAAGTGAGAAAGATTCAGCTCAAATTTGGCCTCAGACACTTAGTAGCTATATGATCTTGGGCAAGTCACTTACCTCTATTTTTCTCAGCTTCCTCATTTATAAAATGATTTGGAGAAGGATATGGCAAACCAATCCAATATCCTTGCCAAAAAACCACAAATGGAGTTACAAAGAGTCAGACATGGCTGAAATGACATCAACAAAAATTCTGTAAACATGAACTTGAATGATAATTGTTTATCTCAATATACTACAATTGACTTCTATTATAATATTATAGATCTTGTAAGAATTTTTAAATGCTTAAATATTTCTGAGAAGGGGTCCCTAGGCTTCCTCAGAATGCTAACAGGGTCCAGGACATACACACAAAAATTAATAAACCTTTCATAAGAGCATGAAACTCATTCTAAATGGTTAATATGTTCTTTGGCAACCAGTAAAGTGATTTTCTTAGACATTTGAGGTGGAGCCATAATGTGTTTCCTTTTGCACATTCTTAAGGCAGGTGTTCTCCAGGGTTCTATTTTTTAGATCTCTTCTCTTTTCTTTCTTGGCTTCAGCTATACACAGATGACTCATATTTCTTTTTCTTTTTTTTTTAACTCAGTGAACACCAATTTGCTCAGGCCCTCATTTTCAATTACCTAAATTATTGTACTGTCCTCATGTTTATTTAGTCTTTTAAAAATAAATTTTACATTTTTCCATATTATATGTCAATATCATTTCTTAAAATTCATTTTCTGATCTATGTTCTCTTTCTTCCTCTCACATTGTGTACTCCCTGAGAAGGCAGTTAATATGATGTAGGTTGTACATATGTTATCATACTATACATATTTCTTGTTTATCATGCTAAAGGACATATATCTTACATGAGGCAAAAATTCATGGAGGAAATAAAATACAATATGTTTCAATTTGCATTGATATTCCATCTGTTTCTTCTATGTTGTGGACATCTTTTATCTTTTTGTCAAGAGTCTCTTGGAGGTGTCCTTGATCCTTGTCATGTTGATAATAGTTAAGTCATTAAAGTTGATCAGCATATATTTTTGCTATTACTTTGTACATTTTCTTGGTTCTCATTTCACTTTGTATCACTTAATACAAGTCTTTCCAGATGTTTTGCAATTATCTTGTTTGTCTTTTCTCATGACATAATAGTATTTCATTATAAGCAAGTAACACAATTTGTTCAGATATTCACCAATTGATGGAGGACCCTAATTTTTTGCCACAACAAAAAGTGCTGCTATAAATATTTTTGTACAAGTGGGTTTTTCACCCTTTTTAAAATCTCTATGAGATATAGACTTAGTGATGCTTTTACAAGGTCAAAGGATATAAACAGTTTGATGACTTTTGCACATGATTCCAGATTGCTCTCTAGAACAGTTGTATCAGTTCACAGATCCACCAGCATTGTATTAGTGTCTCAATTTTTCTACACCCCCTCAGCATTTATCATTTTCCTATTTTATCATGGTAGCAAGTCTGATGTGTATAAGGAGGTATCTTAGAGTTTTTTTTAATTTGCATTTCTGATTTGGAGCATTTTTTCATAGGACTGAGGATAGTTTTAATTTCTTCATCTGAGAATTGCCTGTTCATATATCTTTTGATCATGTCAATTGAGAAATGTTTTGTACTCTTATGTATTTGATTCAGTTCTCTAAATATTTGAGAAATGAAGCCTTTTTTTCAGAGAGATTTCCTATAAAGATTTTTTTCCAGTGTTGCTTGCTTTTCAGTTTTGGTTGCATTGCTTCTATTTGTGCAAAAATGTTTTTAAATGTAATGTAGTCAGTTATCTGATTTTTATCTAGTGATGGTCTCTATGTCTTGTTTTGACCTAAATTCTTTCCCCAGCCATAGGTCTGAAAGGTAAATCTCATTTAATCTTCTTACATTCAGTCTTCTTTTTCTAATGCAACATCCCCATAGCCACCAAAGTGATATTCTTAAATCCAAACCTATTCATAGCCACTCCTTTGTTCTAGAAACTTTACTGCTTTCTCATTGCCTTTAGTATATACCACAAATCCAATGGGTATTTAAAGTCCTTTATAATTGTACTCCAGCAATCTTTCTAGAGTGATCATACTACTACTTCCCTCCACATCATTACACTCTAGCATGCTTCTGGCTGTCTCCCACACACAGTGTGTCTGTGCCTTTGTCCTGGCTATCTCCAGGTCCTCAGGTACTTAAGAGCCTCACTTGTTTCCTAGAAAACATACCTTAATTTAATTTAATTTAAATTTTATTAATTTAAAATTAATGCTAACTTTCCTGGGGGCCAATATTTTTCAACCTTTAAATTAATTTCTATTTAATGCAAAAGTTTTATACTCGTACATATCTGGACACTGGTTGTTTCTATTCAGTAAAATATAAGTTCCCTGAAGACATTTCCCAGAACCTAGCATGGTGCCTGGCAAAGCTTTCACTATTTGCATTGCATATGAAAATGCAGGGTCATCATCACATCATTCTGAGGTACTGGAGAGTGAGGAAAGTATAGGTTTATACAATACTTTGAAATTAATCAGTATTTTTTTTCTTCACTGGAAACAACAAACTTGCAAGGCAAAGATCTGAGCCTATGAACTCTTACTTCTATTATTTACATTCCTTGGGACTGGGTCTATTTTTGCCTTTCTTTATAAACTCCCTAGTGCTTAGCACACTGTCTAGCACGAAATAGACATAAAAGAAATGTGTGAAAACCTGATATAACTCTTATCAAAGTTGTTAATTTGAATGTTTGAAAAAGCAAGCAGTTCATAGTTCAAAAGTGGTCCTTCTTGCCCTTCTTGCTACTTCTATACCATTCACTTCATTTCATCTATACAGAGCTGATTATGGTGACATCTTATATAGTCCATTCATCCCTGGAGGAACAAGGACAAGAAAATGATTAGGCACTGTGTGTGCTTTTATCTGGGACCCTGAAAATGCAGCTGGATAAAACTTTTTATCAGTTCACAGTGGATTTATGACAAGCCCATTAAAAAATACTGGATTCCACAGGAACAACAATGGAGGGACAGCTCTTGTACCTCCTTCTCCATTGGTGAGAGATCATAGCCAACATTCCCTTTGTCATGTTTGCATTCCAGACAATAAATAAAGTGTTACAAATACAAATGACAGATGCAAAAACAATCTAAGATCCAAGTACCTCCATTTTCACAACTGAGGTTGGTAAAATGTCTAAGACAATGAGAGATACAACTATAGCACAATAATATTGTTTTCTGCTCCCACAACTTCTTTCCACATCTCTGATAAGACTGAAAGTTTCCTTATGTCTAGAAATCTCTTGATGTGGTGCTACAGCATTGATGCTTTCTTCTTCATGTGTCTATACATCTCATTTTGATCAAAATTGTTCCTCAAGTGGGGAGAAAGTGATTACAGAAAGAAATCTTTTCTCACAGCCACATCTAACAGGCACATAGCTAACACGTGAGTGTCATCTTCCACCTTGCTTTTGGCTCATGGTTACCTTTCCAATAAATAATCCCCTTCAAACTTTGATAAATCGAGTCAAACTGACCTTCTGGCTTTTCCTCACATAATATTCTATTTCCCACCAAAGCTAGCTCACCCTCTTGTTTGGAATACATTCCCTTCTGAACTCTTCCTTGAAAACTCTTTAGTTATCTTCAAAGCTGTTTAACGACCACTTCCTGCATGAACCCAACCCTTCCCAGAAATTAGTGCGACTCCCTGTTTTCTTGTTTATATTGTCTAGGTTTTGTACAGGTTGTGACCTCGAAGAGATTTTGAGTTGTGAAAAGCAGGTACTTTTTTCATTTTTATCTTTTTATATGTACAGTACTCAACACAACACCTGACATCTAACAGAATAGACTTTTTAAAAAAGGCATTCTTTTTAAAAATTGTATTTTTAATTTCAGTTCCAAATTCTCTTCCTTCTTCTCTCCTACCAATTAAGAAGGAAATGTATCTACTATACATATAAAGTCATGTAAAACATATTTCTTTATTAGTCATGTCCCTTAAAATCAATAAAAATAAAGGAATACAATAGATTTCAATAATTTCAATACATTTTAAAATAAAGCAATGCAAATTAAAATTAATAAAATTGAGTTTTGGAAAAATATAGAAAATCCTATATGAAATTATGAAAATTGAAACAAACAGAACCAAGAGAATACTGTATACTGCAACAGAAATATTGTTTGGAAAATGATTTATATCCACCTCCAGAGAAAGAACTAATAGATAAAAAGAAAGAAGTAGTAAATAGTTTTATATACACATATAGCTTTTTGTCAAAATATACTTTCTCTAATAAGAGGGAGAGGAGGAAGAGACAGAGTTAACTGGGTATTTTGAATTAACAAATAAATAAATTTAATTTAATTTAAAAATAAGGGGAAAATGTTTAGATCTATTCTCTAGAATCTATTAGTTCTCTATTTGAACATAGATTGAATTTTACACCATGTATCTTTTAGAACTGCTGTAGATCACAGATCATATTTACTAAGTCTTTCACAGTTGACTATAATAGTCTTGTTACTATGTAGATTGTTCTCCTGGTTCTATTCACTATATCACTTGCAAGGCTTATATTCATTCATATGAGTCTTCCCAGCTTTTTTGAAACCAGCCCCTTCGACATAGTATTCAGTCTTATTTATGTATCATAATTAGTTCAACCATTGCACAATTGATGGGGATTGTTTCTAATTCTTTGCTACCACAATGAGATGCTGTAAATATTTTCCTACATTTGGGTACTTTTCCTTTTTCTTTGATTTATTGCACCTAGTAATAATATTCTGGGCCAAAAGCTCTGCATAGTTTTAGAGTCCAATAAGCTCTCTCCTTTTTGGGGGGGAGAGGTGAACCTTTACCTTTTGTCTAAGAATAAATACTAATTATCAATTCTAAAACAGAAGCAGGATAATGGTTTGTCAACTGGGGTTAAATGTCTAAGAGTCACATAAGTAGGAAGTGTCTGAGGCAAAATTTGAATCCAGAATTTCCCCTCTCCAGGCTTGGATCCCTATCCACTGAGCCATCTAGCTGTCCCCCAATAGTCTCTTAATGTGTACTGATTGATTGATAAGTCCAATGGTCTATATTTAATTCTGAATGCAAATCAATGGAACCAGTACAGAATGGGGAAGGGGAGGGTAGAGATTATTTCATGTATAAAACATGTAGATATTTTGATGGCACATACTGGATGACCAGAGAGAAAAACATTTAGATAAGACAGTTCCTTTCCTGATTAAGATTATATAATGTAGTTGGGGGCAGGTTAGGAATAAAACTATTATACAAATGATTATAATACATGAACGTCATGGGAATTACAGTTATAGAATCTCAGAGCTTAAGGCCATTCAGTCTAACTATCTGATCAAGAAGCTGCTCTACAGCATCATTAATAATTGTTGACTCAGAGCCTCTTTGAATACCTCTAGAGATGAGAAGCTCAAAAATCTTACAATAGATGAAGACACAAGAATTAGTGATGTGAAATGATTGCTCTAAGTTCAAATAACCAAATATGGTGACTCCTTATCACTATATTCTTGGTCCTGCTGGATCTCAGTTAATCTTCCATCATTTTAGTCATGCCTTCCCACTGCATCCAAAAGCTAGGTATACATCATTTCAACCTGAATTCACTGATTCGTCATTGCCCTGAAAGGTACATTCTGTATTTTGATATTCTTCCTTAGAGATTGGCTCAGAGTTGAAAGATCTAATAGGAAACTTGAAGTTTTTCATTAACCTGAGCCACATAGTCATGTAGCATTTATTTCTGTATTTTTACTGGAACATAGCATTATGTCAATAGAAATCAAATTAAGAGTCATTGCTTCCTAGCAGGCAGGCAAAACTTTGGGTTTTTAATATCTTTATTTTACCATGTATTGTGACTTGAAAAGATCTGTTATACACCTGATTAAACTGTTTGGACTGGTGCCCAGCTGTACCAAGAGCTGATGTCACAAGCCACTGACACTCAGGGAGTGAAAACAATAGACTGAACAAAAGGGAAAGGACAACATTTCCATAAAAAATCTTTCACTGGGTACAAAGCTCAATTTGTCTCAAGGTAAAAGTGATGTGCTGTAATCTGGGTCTTGTGTATGCTACCTTTTTTCACAAATTAAAAGGGACAATAAGCTATTTTCATGACTAACCATGTAAGGCTCTACTCAACATGTGTAGACAAATCGATATGACATTGTATTTATAAAAATGGCATGAGGATTCAGGGGCTAAGACAGATGAATTCCAAGTGGGAAGATCTAGGAAGATTTCATGAAGTAGTTGATTCAATTTATGCAATTTTTAAACCAGGCTTTTTATTTTATTTGTGTAAACTTTGTATATAGCAAAAACAATAATATATGATGATCAACTGTGAATGACTTATCTGCTTTCAACTATGCAAGGATCCAGAACAATTGCTAAAGAATTATGATGAAAAAGGATATCCACTGCCGTAGAAGGAATAAATGGGGACCAAATGCAGATTGAAAGCAAACCATTCTTCAATTTATTTTCTCCATAATTTTTTCTCTAAGATAATGTGTTTTGTTTCACACAACAAACAGGGAAATGTGCATTACATGATAATATATGGATAACCTATATAATATTATCTGCTATTTTGGAGAGGATGAAAGAGTGAGAGGGAAGGGACAGAAAAGAATGAGAAATTTTCTACATGGCCAATGTGAGTATTTTGTATTGTCTTGGATAAGCATTATTTAATATAATTTACTACATATTCAAAAATGTTATGTATTATATTATCATATTTCATATGTTATATATTTTAAAAATAAAAAAAGAATCATTGGACTACCTGAAAAACCAGGATAAAAAAGAATTTCAGGCATCATATTTCAAGAAATCAAGGCATAAAAGTCCCCATGGTCTCTTAGGAAATAGAAAATTTACAAAATATTCCTTAAAGTAAAATATATAATAAAAATTCCCAGGAATATTATAACCAAATTGTAAGGTTTCCAAGGTGAAGAATAAATTCCACAAGTCATCAGAAAGAAAAAAATTCAAATACCAACAAGCCACAGTCGTGATTATATAAGATTTAACAGCTACCATTATGAAGAGGAAAGAAAACAAGCATTTATTTAGAATCCATCATGTGTCAGGCACTGTTCTAAGCAGTTTAAAAATATTATCTCATTTGAAACCTGAAAGGGAGGTCTGTTATGCCCATTTTATAATTGAGGAAACCAAGACAAACAATAGTAAAGTGACTTGCCTAGGGTCTACATAGTTAATGTCTGAAACTGTTTCTGAACCCAGATCTTTCTGACTCCAGAGCCAAAAGGCAAAATATTTAGAATAGTCCAAGAATAACTTAATGAGCAAAACTCAATTTAATCCTATATGGAGACAATTGACCTTTTTTTTAAACCTTTATCTTCTTTCTTATAATTATACTAAGCAGCCATTCCAAGGTAGAAATGCAGTAAGGACTAGACAATTGGGATATATTGACTTGCCCAGGGTCATACAGCTAGGAAGTATCTGAAGCCAGATTTGAAACCAGTGCCTCCCATTTTTTAGGCCTGCATCTTTATCTACTGGACTACCTTGTTGCCCGCAGGACATTAGTACTTTAATGAAATAGAGAAACAAGCATTCCTCATGAAAAGACCAAAGAAGAGTAAACACTTTGAAATGTAAATAGAGGAGGGAGGTGAAAGATAAAAAGGTAAATATAGAAGGACTAAACAAGAATAAAGTGCATATATTCTAATATAAGGAAATGAAACATTTGTCCCCTGTAAAGATTAAAATTTAGGGAGACTGGGGAGACTGAGGCAGGTAGAAGAAACTAATTAGGCTGGAGGGGATGTGGCAAAGTAGGGACACTAATTCATTGCTGGTGGAGTTGTGAATTGATCCAACCATTCTGGAGAGCAATTTGGAACTATGCCCAAAAGGTGATGAAAGACTCTCTGCCCTTTGATCCAGCTATAGCACTGCTGGGTCTGTTCCCCAAAGAGACAATAAGTAAAAAGACTTGTTCAAGAATATTCATAGCTGCACTCTTTGTGGTGGCCAAAAATTGGAAAATGAGGGGATGCCCTTCAATTGGGGAATGGCTGAACACATTGTGGTATATGTTGGTGATGGAATACTATTGTGCTAAAAGGAATAATAAAGTAGAGGAATTCCATGGAGACTGGAACGACCTCCAAGAAGTGATGCAGAGTGAGAGGAGCAGAACCGGGAAAACATTGTATACCGAGACTGATACATTGTGGTACAATCGAAGGTAATGGACTTCTCATTTAGTGGCAATGCAATGTCCCTGAACAATCTGCAGGGATCTAAAAAACAATATCCACAAGCAGAGGATAAACTGTGGGAGTAAAAACACCGAGGAAAAGCAACTGCTTGACTACAGTGGGGGAAGGGGATACGACTGAGGAGAGACTCTAAATGAACACTCTAATGCAAATACCAACAACATGGAAGTGGGTTCGAACCAAGAACACATGTGATACCCAGTGGAATCATGTGTTGGCTATGGGAGGGGTGGTGGGAAGGGGGTGGGGGGTGGAAAAGAAAATGATCTTTGTTTCCAATGAATAATGTTTGGAAATGACCAAATAAAATAATGTTTAAAGTGAAAAAACAAAGAAATGGGAAAAAAAGAAAAAAAGAAACTAATTAGGAACAATAGTCATAGATGGAATATAATAAGTTAGAGGACCAGGTAGTGGTTTTTATATGATACTTAGGGGGGGAAGGAAAGGAGAAGAGGAAAGCTTTGGAGGGGAAAAGTGAAAGAAGTGGAAAGGGAAATTATCTCTCAAAATTTGGATGTAAAAGTAGAAGACTATACAAACAAGAAGGAAGATGGATAGGAAGTAACTGACACTTGACTCTCATATTTATCCGAACAGGTTATAAGAGAGAAAAATATACTCACACATTTAGGTAAAGAAATACATTTCACTCAGTTGGGAATGAGGAATGAAAAGGTAAAAAGAGAAAAGTGGAACAAGGAGGAAGGGTTAAGAGAAAGATTATTCTTAAGCAAGACAAACTCTTACTTCTTAAGAGTATACAATAAATAGTGATTGAAAAGGAAAGAAAGAATAGATAAGAACCTAGGGTTGGACTCTGGGTGAGAGAAAGAAGAGAGATGCAGGGAAGCAAAAGCAGATCACTCCAAATTTAGAGGACTAGAGCACACATCCACTTTTTTACAAAGAGGATTTAGGAAAATGACTGGTGTAATGACCAGTCATGGAATTGACCAACTGTGAAAAAGTGATAGACTTGGGGTTCAGATAGGTAAATAGGTAATGTCTGTACTATCATATCTGATATATGATAACAAGATGTGATGAATGAAAATTATGAAAAACAGAAGAAAGAATCAAGGAAAAAATATTTATTAAGAAAAAAAAAAGGATCTCTTCTCCCGCAACTCTCTCCTCCCCTCAGCTGCTCCCAGGGTCCAAGTTCCCTTCAAAGATACCCCCTTGGCTTGGGATTGGTCCCTTTATAGACCAATACCCCTCCAGGAAGTAGAGGGGAAGTGTCCTTCTTTAGCATGGGATTGGTCCATTCACAGATCAATGCCATGCCAGGAAATAGGGGGAGGGAACCCAGGGACATGCTGGGGGATGTAGCTCCAGCATACAAGTCTTTTCTTTCAAAATCCACACTAGCATTTATGTAACATCTGCTGTTCCAAACATTGTGCTAGGGTCTTTATCAATATTATCTCATTTGATATGCACAAGAACTCTTTGAAGTGCTATTATTATCTTAATTTCAGTAGTGAAAACTGATGTGCACATAGTCAGTAGGATTCTAAGGCTAGACTGAATTGTACATAACATACTCATATATGTATGGTATATTGTTTATGATATAATGTGTTTTATAGGTTCATATTTTGTATAAAGCCAATGTTTATTTTGCTTTACTATACATATTTGTTATAAGGGTTTTATTTTCTTTATTTTTCAATAGTGATAGATGTAGAAAGGAAAGAAAGTAGATTGTCACTAATTAAAAAAATGAAATGAGGGATTTTCATGTAGTTGTTTTTTTTTAAGACTATAGTTAAATATGACTAAGATTAGAAGGGCAATTTATCTGGGGAAAAATCTTTGTAGCAAGTTCCTTCGATAAAGTTCTAATTTACAAGATATATAGGAAATACATTCAAATATATAAAAATAATACTCATCCTGTGGGTAATAAATGATCAAAGGTTATGAACAGGCAGTTTTCAAAGGAAGAAAATGAAACTATTAACAGTTGTATTGAAAAATATGCTCCAAATCAGTAGTAAGTAGAGATGCAAATTGAAATAATTTTTAAGTTCTATTTCATATCACTCAGATATTCAGTTTTTTTAAAAAGCACAAGAGTGAATATTGGAAGAGCTTTAGGGAAAACAGATGTACTGATGCTCAATTCTTATCACATAGCAATTTTAAAAATTAAATATATTATTTTTTAATATTAATTTTTTTAACTTCTGAATTCTCTCCCTCTAGCTTGACACTCCTCTTAATTTCCCAATTTTCCCACATCCACTCCAACATTTTGCATTTTTCTTTTCTAACATATTATCCAATAGGATGTGTAAGAGCACCTTAGTCATTTTAATAGGCATTTCTCTAATAAATAGTGACAGCATATTTTCATATGACTAAAAAAAGCTTTAATTTCATCTTCTGAAAACTATTCATATTTTTCACTATCAATAAGGAAATGACATATTTTATGAAATTTGACACAGTTCCCTATATATTTGAGAAATCAAGCATTTATATGAGAAACTTGATATAAGCACCCCCACAATCTTACCCCAATTTCCTGATTTTCTTCAAATATTGTCTGTATTGATTTTGTTTGTTCAAAAACTGTTTAATTTAATGCAACAAAAATTATGACATAATTGTAAAAATGAATAGAGTGCTAGACTTGGAATCAGGAATATTCATCTTCCTAAATTAAAATCTGCCTTCAGATACTTACTGGCTTTTGTTTGACCCTAAGCAAGAAACTTTACTGCATTTGATTCAATTCCTCATCTATAAAATGAATCAGAGAAAGAAATAAAAATCATTCTAGTATCTTTCTAAAGAAAACTTATGGTTTTTACGTAAGGTCATGAAAAGTCAGACACAAATGAACAACAATAGCAAAAGCAACAAAGAGAACACATTATGTTTTGAAACTGATCAATGAAATGGAAAATCAAGTTTCAGGAAGACTTTTTGTAAGAGTGGTCAACCACTTCCTGACAGACAAAGAAGTTATAAGCTTAGGATGTAGGCGACATTTCTCTTTACCTGGATGATCCAGAATTTGATGTAATTGAATATTTCTTGCAAATTTTTTACTTTAGGTGATGTAGAAATAAATTTTATGCTTTTAAACTTAAAAATGTAATTTTTAAATTGAAGAAAAAATTAGAAATTATTGAACACAGTAAGCAGCAATTATAAAATATCGTTTTGGTAAAGGGAGAACACAATCTATATGAGGGACTTTAAATATTTAGCATTTTTGCACAGAGGAAATGATTAGACCAAAAGTTAAAAATACTGAATAAAGGTAAGAAGGAATGTGTACCATTATAACTCAACTCAACTTGAAATAAGATATTAACTCTTAAGATTGTGAAATGGATTAAAATATTGACATCACTCCAGGTCATCACTATTTTCAGTCTTAATAGAAAGCGTTCACCTTAATGGCAACAAAAAAGTCCAGAAACTGACTCTACTAGCAGAAAGACTTCCTAAGAAGAGACAGCAGCCAGAACCCACACAAGTTTACTTTATACATCCACCCATTCATCCATCCATTATATGGATGGATCTTTTATATCTTAATGTAAAAATTAAACATTAATTTTGGAGGTATTATACAAAATTGATAATTATTTATTAATAAAGAGAAAGAAAGAATGAAGATGGTTACCAACCTAGCTATGCAAAGTCTCCTTATATCTATGTAAATACACTAATTAACAAAATATAAAAACACTAAAAAGTACAGATGGGAAATGATCAAGTTGAGCTATCACTATAAAAAGTTAATTAAGAAGACATTAGCAATTACTAAGCCACTATCTTTGTTTTTTTATCCCTTTAACTTCTCCATTAGTCTGGTCTATACATAGTTCAAACATGTCTTTTGTGAAAAAAAAATAAAGATAAAGTTTAATTGATGATTTTCTGCAATAGAAGAACCTAGATTTTAGACACACAACTGAGTGGTTGATAGAACATAAAATTATACTTTTATTATTGTTTGTATTCCTAATTCATTGATTAGCTCTTTCTCTATTTTATTAATGTAAGTACATATAGATACAAAGTTCCCCCTAAATACCACTTTTGTAGCATCTCACAAATTTTGTTATGTTATCATTGCCAATTTCTTTGATGAAATAATTGATTTTTTCTGTGATTTGTAATTTGACTCACTTTTTTATGATAAGATTCTTTAGTTTTCAGATTATTCAAGATAATTTCATATCATTCCAGATAATATAATCCAGATGATTAAAGTTAATGTAATTCAGATAAGATTATTTTATAATTTTTTTGTTGCCCTTTGTTGAGTGAATTTTTTTAATGATGTTCTAATAATGATGAATCTAATATTTATGCCTTTCTACATTTGGATGTGAGATTTTTATGTCTTATTATATGGTCAATTTTTGTGAAGATGCCATGCACTACTGAGAAAAAAAAAAGATATATTCCTTTCTAATGCCATTCATTTTCTCTAGGGGTCTATTATATCCAATTTTTCTAAAAATTCTATTTACCTCCTTTTTTTTCCTTTTTTTCTTTTTTTGGTAAGATTTGTTTTTCTGATAGGGGAAGACTGAGGTGTCCCACTAGTAATGTTTCACTATTTGTCTCATTCTTTGCTAACATAATTTTTACTTTATGAATCTGGATGCTAGTCCACTTCGTATATATATGTTTAATATTGTTATTGTTATATTATCTATAGTGCCTTTTATCATGATAAGATCTCTTTCCTAATCTATTTTGAATTAGATCAATTTTTACTTTTGCTTTGTCTGAGATCATGAATGCTCCCCATGCTTTCATAACTTTAACTGAGGCATAGTAGATTCTGTTCCAGTCTCTTACTTTTACTCTGTGGATATGTCTACCTATTTTAAATGTTTTTCTTGTAAATAGCATATTGGGGGATTCTGGTTTTTAATCCATTCTGCTATCTTTTTCCTTTTGGTGGGTAAGTTCACATTCACATTCACATTCACAGTTACAAATACTAATTATGTGTTTCCCTCCACCTTATATTCCTCCTGTTTATTCCTCTCTCTCTCTCTCTCTCTCTCTCTCTCTCTCTCTCTCTCTCTCTCTCTCTCTCTCTCTCTCTCTCTCTCCTTTTAGTCTTCCTCTATTCAGAGATATTATGTTTATTTTGATCACCTCCCCCAATGACTCTCTTTTTTATTCCCTTATTCTCCCTACCATCCTACCTCGCTTTTGGTTAACATAAGTTTCTATGGCGGAGTGTAGGTGTTATTCCCATTTTGAGCTCATTCCAATGATAGTAAGGTTTAAGTATAGCTCTGGGCTTTCCCCCATCTCCTCTTCCATTGTATTTCCCTCTTTTGTACCTCTTAATGAGAAATAGTGTACTCACTTCTATCTATCCCTTTTTATTCCCCCTAGATGTGCCTCTTTCCCATCTCTTGGCTTTTTTAGAGGGTGTGGAGAGTTGGGTATCAGACAATCTTACTTAGTTTCTTCTTTCTTTCTTTCTGTATTCCTCATTCCGTTAATAATAATAATCACAAAATTCTTAAGTAGCTTAAATACTTTACTTAAGGTATCTTGCACTTTAAATACCTTACATATCTCAAGTATCATAGATATCTTACTTATTTCAAGGTATCAATGTGCTCAGTTCAACCTTGTTAGAACCCTTAAATCTTCACTTTGTCTTTTTATGCTGCTCTTGAGTGCCGAATCTGTTTATCAAGTTTTCTTTTCAGGTCTAGGATTTTTTGTTAGAAAAGTCAGAAAGTCCTGTATTTCATTAAATATATTTTTCCCTTGATGCATTCTATGTAATTTTGCTAGATATGTTATTTATGGCTTTAGAACCAGAACCATTGCCTTTTGGAAATATCATATTCCATTACTTAAAAGTCCTTTCATGTAGAAGCTGCTAGATCCTGGCTAATCTGCTCTATAATGTTTGAATTGTTGCTTTTTGGTTACTTATCGTAATTTTAATTGGCTTGAAAATTCTGTAATTAAGCTGTAATAGTCCTGGTATAATTTATTTTTGAGACACATTTAGAAGGTAATCAGTGGATTCTCTTAATTTCTATTTTCCATCTTGTTCAAAGATATCAGAACAGTTTTCTCTGATGATTTTTTGTAATATGGTATTCAGACTCTTTTTGTGTTTGTGGCTTTCAGGCATTCCAATGATTCTTAGATTATCTCTCCTGGATCTATTGTACAAGTCAATCATTTTTCCAGTGAGATATTTTAGATTTTTTAAATTTTTTTTAAAAAATTGCAACATATTGTTTCCTGATAGCTAATGGAGTTATAAGCTTCAATCTCCCCAATTTTAATTTTTATTGAGTTATTTTATTCCTTGAGTTTTTAATGTTTCCTTTTCTACTTGAAGAAACCTACTTTTTAAAGAAAGTTTTTCTTCAGTGTTTTTTTGTTGTCTACATTTCCATTTGCTCCATTCTATTCCTTAGGTAATTGTTTCTTTTTTATGTATGTTTGTGGCTCCATATTCTTTTGACTTCTAGTTTTTAAAGAATTGATTTCCTGAAGGAATTTTTTACCATAGCTCTTGAGTTTTTCTGTCAATTCTCTTATTTGGTTTTTGAAATTTTCTTCAAGTTATTCCAGGGAATCTTTTGGGGCTTGACATCCTTTTACACTTTCCTTTGAGGCTTTTCATGCTTTCTTTTTGGTTTTGTTGTCCACATCTGATTTTATCTTTTGATCTTCCCTATCATTAAAGCAATTTTATAAGGTTCTTTTTTTTTTTTGCTTTTGCTTTTTTATAGTTATCTTCTCATCCATTATCTTAATTATCTGTTGAGGTTCTTCTCTGTTACTGGGGTAGAAGGGGAATTGCTCTAAGATTACATATTAATTTTCTTTGATATTTAGGGTAGGCCTGGCTGACTTTGTTTCCCTCATTGTGTGTGTTGAGGAGTTGGTCCTTCTGGCTTGCTCTGGATAGGCTTGCAACTGTTTTGTTTTGATAGATTCCCAAATGCATAATCCATTCTAATTTCTTTTGGATGACTTTTCAAGAGCTTTGTGTGGTGATTTTCTAAACCTATAGAAATTTTGCAGCATGGAATTATTTGTGGCTAACATACTAAAATTCTGTCCTTGAAGGACCATTCAGAGGAATACTTTATTCATTATTTTGTAAGGAATAGAAATTCCTCATGGTGGCAATAAGAGGGGACTGAGAATATAAGACTACTACCTTAAACTTTGGCAGTAGACTATGTGAAAGTAATGGTCTTTCTAACTTGAAGTGCTAGTAATGACCCTTGGCACTAAGATTTTGAATATTACTATTAGTATTTGTAAACCCAGATCTGATTTAGTAGAAATTTGACCTGAAAGTAAATTATAGTGGGCTCTCATTTACAGTGATGTGTTCTTCTATTAGGATAATTCTTGTATATCAGAACTGTGTGCAAAATGTATTTGATATTTGGCATTAAGTCAATATTCTTAGAAACTCTTCTCAAAATAAGGGCACCAGGAGGAACTCACTAATGAGTTAGAGGCCAGTATAGTGTCTGGGTATTCAAGAGTGGTAAGACCCCAGGATGAAACTTCAACTGAAGAATAATGTTGGATTTTATAGAGTCAGATGGACAGCTAGAAGAAGAATAATGTTTGACCATCCTGATCCCCTCCTGAAAATGAAGGTACCTGAAGGAACACACCATTGAGAGAAGGGAGTTCATGGAGTATAAAAATGCTCTGGTTTGAGGAGCCACAAGGAAATTATGGAAGTTCTAGGTGAGAACAAGTTTAGTATGTTAGCAAACAAGCAGAGAATAAAGAATTGATGTTCCATATCTTGATTAAGATGTCATTCTGAATGTTCTAAGAGTTAAAGTCATGGCTCTATTAGTGTATAAAGGAAATTGGAGTGGAGAATTTTCTTAAAATTCAAAAAGTTAAGGAATTGAAAAGTCAGGTTGGTAAAGATGCCTTCAGCGTGAATTTTGGAGTCTGTAAACATTATTTGTAGGGGTTGGAGTGGAAACGATATTATGATCCAGATGCAGAAATCATTGAAGAAGTTGTAAGAATGACCAAAAGGTTGTTATAGTATTATGAAACAAGATTGAGAGGAAAGAAGGGAAGGAGAGGGAGAGAAAAAGGCAAAAAATAAGGAAGAAACAAATATTTACTATTTACTAAGTGCCAGGCATTGTACTAAGCAATTCTAATCCACTTAATATTTTTAAAAATTCTGTTAAAGAAAAATTGGCCAATTTAATATTATTTCTTTAAAGCACCTTTGGTTGATTTAGACTTTATGTTGCCTCATGTCCTTATGTTTGAAATGTAAGGGTCCAGGCAATGCTGAGGTCCACATAGGGTACAGAGACCTTTCTTAGCACAGGGCTGAGAGTTTAACCACCAACTTATTGTTAGAGAGTTGAGCTCTCTGACTGGTGAAATAAGCACTAGACATTTCAAAACTAGACTTGCAAGGGCAGAATTACTATTAATAGAGATCTATTTGATGCCTGTCATGTAGATATGAGTAACTGAATATTACCAATTGTAATACCATTATCAAATTATTAAGCAAAAGTAGTTCAAAAACCAAAGGTTGAGAACATTTATTTGCTCTTATTTTACAGTAAAAGAAATTGAGAATTCAGAGAGTTGAAGTGATTTGCCCAAAGCCCTGCAGCTAGTACAGAATGGATGGAGCTGGACTTTAACCTCAATCTACTGACTCCAAATCTGAGGCTTTTTCCTATCATTTATTTTCTACATTCCATTGCATTATGTAATAAAAGTTTCTCCACTTACCTCATTGGTAGGTAATGAGAACTAAATGAAATAATATATGCAATGCATTTCCTAACCATAAACTTTTGTGTACATACAAGCAAGAAGTATTTTATTCAAGATTGGTTCCCTAAATGCTTTGAGTTGACTTAGCAAGAGAGAAATACTTCCTTTTTCTCGAGAAAAGCAAGAATTAAACTCATTATTATTTTGAGACAAATTGTGTAACTTTAGTTATTGTTACCATGGTAATCATAACTTAGCAAAGCAAAAAAAATGACAAAATGTACACTTTAGTATTACCTACTCTCCAGATATTGTGAATCTTAAAATATACTCAGACTGTACCTTAGAAAATTTGGTTAAGCTATTCCCCTATTGCAACCATGAAGATACTTGATCAGGAATGTATTGGGAACTTTTAAAATTACTCCACCCTACTCAGACAGTGCCTTAGGTGAAGATAAAGTTGTAAACTCCTGTTTGAACAATGAAGGTACTTAACTCATACCTTATAGTGAAGCTAGAACCTCAAGTTAGGTCTATTTTTAGATCTAATACAAAAGGTGTTAAGTACCTGTAAAAGTTAAATTAATACCTAAAAAGGTCAAGTAACTTACAAAAGGCAAGCTTAACAAAGAGGTGTGAAGTACTCAGAATATATAATCTAACCAGAGAAGGTGAGAACAAAGAAGATGAGAACTAAGAATGGGCAATCCTGGAAAAAAGCATCTACTGTGATTGGTAGACATGAAAATTTAGGGGAGGTGACATAAGAGAAAATTTATTTAAAAGGAAGGGGTAAAAAGTCAGTTGAAGGAAAATTCAGTTTGGAGAGTAATTTCAGTTTGGAGTGGAAGAACCCAACTTGGAGAGCGAGTAATAAAGACTGACTCGCTCTCCCTTAGGCTCAGGAATGGCCTAGGCCTTTAACTACTGCTTGGTTCAGCCTGAGCCCGAGCAGTTTAAATTAATTCTCTCTCTCTCTCTCTCTCTCTCTCTCTCTCTCTCTCTCTCTCTCTCTCTCTCTCTCTCTCTCTCCTTCCCTTAATTCCTTATCTCTTTATTAATCAAAATCTCCATAAATCCCAGGTAACTTGGGTAGTTTTATATTTGGTAAAGCCTCCCGGCCAGCAAGAAGCTTTATGGTAGGAAAATAGAAAAGGGATAGAAGTTTGTGAATCCCACGAAGGGCATGAAAGAGCCGACTTTTGAGATATGAGTAATGAGTCAGTAATCAATTATTAATATTCGGGAGCCACAGCCATGCTCCGAACACTGGACGTTACTTTTAAGGCTATTCCCATCTAGTGATCCCATTTCAACCCTGCACTGGTCAGAGTATAATACTAGCTCAGTAGAGAGAGAGATTAGAGACTGAAAGAGTTAGACAATGCTAGGTATTAGCATTGGAAAATAGAGAGACAGAGAGAGAGACCTGACCGAAGGGCCAGGCCTCAGGATAGAAAAAGAAGAGAGAGAAAAAGGAGAAGTTGGTCTGTAGGGCAAACCTGTCGATGTCCTTGAAGTGGGAGGAGCTGGCTGCATCCCTTTCTTTTATTCTCTTTGATAAGCAAATGAAATCAATACATATTGATAAGTTACATGATGCCTCAATACATATAGATGAGTTATAATGTGTATTGCCATTGGATAATTACAAATTATGACAAGGTGAAGGTGGGGTTATTATCCTCAGGTGAGTGAGACAAAGGGAAGCAAGGTTTTGCGCCCTAACTTCAGCCACGCTGGGAATAGAGTTCATTGCCATGAGCAGAACGGCCATGTGCTCACTCACAATCCTTGTCTCTCCACAATACCTATGGGCTGGACTGCTACATCTCCCCCTTTTTGTTTTACACATGAATGAATAGTGCAATGTCAAAACATAACCAGCCACATCTTAACAAATACAAACACACTGGTGCACAATCACAATGTGATTCAAAGGTGAGAAACCAAACCAGATTATAAAACCCAAATATAAAAATCAAGTGTGAACATCAGCACAAACTGATTCAGTGATAAATCTAAAATTGAACTTTCTATCTATCTGCTTATCAAAATAAATGTATAAGATATAAAAATGTTGAAAAGAAAAATAATTTCCACAATATTGATCCTGGTTTCATCATCAGAAAATTGACTGATGATGGACTGCAAAATGAATGTTCAGAGCAACAAGAAAAGTATGTAGCAGAAGAACAAAACTGGGATTTGAACAAAATAGAAATAGAGGCTCCCATGGTCCAAGTGTGCCAACAAAATGAGAACACAGAACCAAGGGTCATGATAAAAGTAGGTAATGAGTTCTACCCAGCTCTTATTGATACAGGAGCAACTAAATCTGTTTTAAAAACATCTTCTGAAGATAGCCAAATCACAAGTTACCTACAAGTAAAAGAGCTTGCAAAAGACTTGGGGAATATAGAAATCACTAAGCAAGAGTCCATGCAAGACATGAATCACACAGAATCACTATATTCAATAATGTTTGATTCAGAAAATGAATAAGATCATGAACCTTATGAATATATCAAACCTTATGATCAAAGTCACAAAGATTTACAAGAGGGGGAGACAGATGATTTCATTAACAACTCAAATCAAGAACAAACGATCCAGTCAGAAGAGTTAGTTAAGGAAATAAACTACACAATTTCATTAGAAGAAATGCTGGCAGCACTGGGAGTCAAGAATTACCAAGAATTTTTTGAAAAGTATGAGGAAGTGGATAAAGACACTAAATTTGCAGTACAACAAAATCATATACCTGATCCAAAACAAAGAGAAGAAGCAAACATTTGCTTTCATTTTGCAGTCCATCATCAGTTTGCAAGGGAATTGCATAATTATGGAGACTTACAGATGACATAATATTGTTTGTGTTTGCTTTTTCTTGTGCAGTTACTAGTAATTGGTTAGAATTCTTCTGCATAAGGATTTAAGGTTGACTTTTCTATTATGTCATTGGTATTTTCTTTTGTAATATCATCCCTGCTTTCAGAGTCATTGTCTCCAGGAGGTCTGCTAATTTGAATGTTCTCTGTTATTGCATTTTCGTCCCCATTGGACCTTTCTATTCTTAGCTCATGTGTTTCAATTAATTCATTTACAGTTTGTGTATTACAGACTGTTGCCAGTTCTGTTTCTTCCTCTTTTTTTGTAGTTTGTTCTACTGTTCCAAAAATTTTCTCTTTAATCTCTGTTATATCATTATCTAATTGGATTTCTTCTTCTATACATTCTTTAGTTTTGTTTTGTGCTTTTGGCACCCCACATTCTATCTGCATGCAGTCTCCTTCCTTTTCATTTTCCCCATTTCCTTTCCCATTTTTCCTTTTTGATGTTACCCCATGCACCTGGCTTTATAACTGACTTTGTTTGGCAGCACCTGAGACTACTTGCGAATAACATGGTTTTGCTCCTTGTTGCATGTATCTCTCCATGGTTTCTAAATTTGGTGCTTGCAATGATTTCTTGTAATTACAATCAGAACATTTTGCATTTGTTTGTGTATTATTGCTGCTATACTTTACGTTGTTTTCCAAGACCTTTGTTTGTTATTAGCTTGGAATAATTATGCCTTTAAAAAACAGTCTCGAATCATGTGACCCATTTTTCTACAGAGGAAACATCTGGGTACATTTCTCCTTTGATTGCTTTGTGTGTAATTTCTTATGGTTTGGTATGATTTCAGAGTGGCTAGATTTTTTATTTCTTCGATTTCTTTATATTTACTTGAGCTATTTGCCTCCTTGAGCTTGGCTTTAAGCTCTTTGATTATTTCATCCTTTTCCTCTAGGATTTCTTTATGACCTGAAAATATGTAAGTTGCAGTTTTTCTTAAATCTTCCAGACCTAGTGTTTCCCAATATGGGCACTGAAGTTTAAAATATGATCTAATAGGTGTGTTACTGCCTTTCACAAATTATCTCCTTATGTGTTGGAGATTTTGTTCAGTTAAATTTTCAAATCCAAGCACAACCTCTGCTACTTCAATCACTCTATCAAGGAACTTTGATGGATGTTCCCCATTTTCCTGTCTCAATTTCTCAAATTTTCCCCAAGTATCTGGTCTTTTTGAAAAACTTTTCATTGCCTCTAATAATTCTTTTCTGGCCTTTCTTAGGTAATGTAGATTTTCATTATTAGATAACTCTAAGTATGTTCCTTCCTCTGGCCATGATGTTAAATTTGGACTGTTTCTAGTTTCATCAATGAATTGTTGTTTTTCTCTATTTGAAAATAATTCTGAGAAAAGAATTTCAGTGTCCTGGAAATCTGAATCATAAAGCCTAATTGCTCTTTTAAATTCTTTTAAACATCTCATCGGTTCTGAAAACCAGGAAGGCATCCATTTTTTTAGACTTTCAAGGTCAGCTGTGGTAAATGGTTTATGTCTTTTAATATGAATTATGCTGCTATCTGGTTGTAGGCTTGTTTGATCTCTTAGTGGCAATATTGGTACTCCACCTTCAGCCCCGTCTGTATTTTTTTGCTGAACTATATTGTTATTTTTAGGTAGATCTTATTGTGTTAATACCTTTGCCACATTGTTTCTCTTCAGTCATTTGCTTCATCATTTCCTTTAGTTGCATCATCTCCTCCTTTATGGCTAAAATCGTTACAGCCATTTCATTATCTTTTGTTTTTTCCCATAAATTAGATGCACACCTTTTTTTAAGGCATAGTATAATTGGGTTAAGAAGAATAATGCTCCAGCATATGTGGGAATGAATGAAATCCAACGATACATACTTATATTCAGCCATTGCAAAGTTTCATAGATGCTAAGCAGAAAATAAATATAATCCAGAATCGTGACAAAAAACAAGTTTTAAAACATATAAAAGAAATATCCAATCCAGGCTAGATAACCCATGGCAAGTAATAGTTTCTTTGCTGTCTTGTATCTTGAAAAGCTTTTTGCAACAAAAAAAATATTTTTAAGTCTTAAGGCCCTTTAAGAGTCACCTCCTCCCTTCAGGAGGAGTGGTTTCTTTTGGGTGTTGTATCACTAGGCAGATTAGTTTCACTCAACATTTCTCTCAAAATGGTTACTTTTCACAGTCACACAGGTTTTTGAAATGTATGCAGGCCTGATTTTTCCCAATAAATTTTTCTCAATAAATATTACACTAGGGAGACTCAATGAGATTTGAAGGTAGTCTTAGAGTGGGCTTCATAAATAGTTTGCATATTTACTCATCTATATACCTGTTGTTACCAACCCCAGTTGAAAATAAGTTCCCTGAGGGCAGGATTTTCTTCATTTTTGTTTTTGTTATTCTCAGTTCTTAGAATATCTTCTCTCCAGACCAGAAAGTCTTTAATAAATGCTTATTGAATTTAATGTAGGGTATTTTGTAGAGTTATTTAGTCATTATTCTCTAAATTTGATATAGCCAATGAGTTTGTAAATCTCATAAGAATAGGGACCATATTGTATAATTACCTTGTGTTAAATATACTGCTCAACACAACATAGGATACACCGTGTATGTTTAATAAGTGAGTGGTGAATAGAATAGGATTTCAATCAGTTGAAATGATCATTGATATTTTTGATACAGAAAGATCTTTATGGATGAAATTTATTTCTCTTCACACAAAAAGTATGAACAAGGAGCTCATTTCCAATACATCCTCAGCTGGTTTATAAATGTCTAAAGATCCTTTTCAAGTGGACAAATGTTATAGTTTGTTCTTATTTTACTTGTAAAAGTTTTATCTTTTTTAAATTTTTATTCTACTGTTTTTGAGGATAAATTTATTTCAAAACATAACCTGGAAAAATACTTGAAAGGAATAAATCTTTCAAAAATCATTGGTGAATTACTTAGCCATCAGTCCTTCTGACACTAAGAACACTGGTATTAAGCTGCCCTTCCACTCTGGAACTTCCCTTAGTGCCTGGGGTCTTCTCATCTTGAACACTCCCCCAGTCATGAAGGTGACTTTCTTTCATTGATGAGTTTCTTTCAAGGCTTCAATTTTTGAGACAATCATCCCATAGCTTTGCCTCTGACTCTACAAATTTGACCTCCTCTGCCCCATACTCTCCTGGTCTCTTTTATCTGTTCTCTTCCTCCATTACAAAATAAACTTCTTGAAGTGAGGAACTATCTTTTTGTTTGCATTTGTATTGTCACAGAGCCAGACACATAGTAAGAGCTTGACAAATATTTGTGACTTGCTTTGTAAGGAAAAAATAAACTCTTAATTGACATTAATTCCTTGAACTAATTGAGATTTTACTGAACATGTTCTACATACTCTAGATAATGGAACTAAAGCCAAAAGAAATAAATTATCATGTCAAAGGACTTTCACTTTTTTAAAGAAACTTAGCCATCAGGAGTTTTTATGGTTGAGAAAACTAAAGCCCAGAGAATTAAAGTAGCTCATTCAACATCTCATAAATATAAAATAGCATAGATGGATTTTTAAAGATATGTGTGAAGTCTTTTGACTCCAAATTTTTCTTTAAAAATTTACTGATTGTGTGATTTGGGTAATAAATAAACTTAGGTAAACTTTAGCATACTCATTTTTTCAATGGTAAAGTTATTGTAAAGAATATATTTTATAACTCCTTAAGTGCCCTGTAAATATAACATGTGATTTTTCTTGCACTATGTTGCAAAGTTTCACCAATTTTTATCCCCCAGAGTGACTAGAACTCAGATCACCTGACTCTTAGGTTGCTGTTCTATTACAATATTGCAACTTCAGCATGTGTTTCAGAATCAAATCTTAGATGTACTACTTGTTGATTTCATGACTGCGGTCAAGTCCTGAACCTCTGAAAGCCTCAGTTCCTTCATCCATAACATGGGGATAATAATACTTACAGATTCACACTCATATAAGCCTTGTGAAGAAGGTGACATGAGTCTCAATGTGCTGTAAAACGTCAGACAGCTGTGTATTCTCTTCCTTAATGTAAATAACAAATTATTTGTAACTGTTTCTACCCGGTTCCTTCCACTTCTCCTCAAAAGTATCCTTTTGTTGTCCTGGGGACACTCTTCATGCCCTTGTCCAATTACCATATCTCCCTTGGTCAACTGAATATTTCCTAAAACTTAATTTGCAAGCAAAGGCTATGAGAATTCTTGAAAGATACCCAGGAAACCCTGCCTGCTTCCCCTTCCTCTGCTGGAACAGCTCCAAAGGAGAAGAGTTTGATATTATTATTTTACAATAGACATTTTTCTCAGGACACATCTGGTGAGACATTCATGTACACATCCCCAAGTTTTCCACATGGGTCAGTAACTTCTCCAATGTTTTGTCTTGAGGCTTTTCCTCTCTTACTTTCCTGGCTCATACTTTGAGCCTCAGAGAAAATGACATGGAAGCAGAATGTTCTAAGAGAATCTTTCTCTTATTCTATCAAACTAAAGCCTTTCAGAAACCTAATAGCTGCCTTGACCCATTATCAGTCAGGACCCACTAGTCTGGTTGGTAAAGGCAGACATGGGAAAAAAATAAAAAACGATTTAAACAAATTGCATATTTCTTACTATATCTTTGTCCCTCTTCCTACCTTTCTCCTATTGAACTGAATTATTTAGTCACATAAAATAATAGAATTACAAAAACTTAATTTGCAAACACTTTTATGCTACTTTCCCTACAGTGCATTGTGTGGTGCTTGACTTGGATGCCAGAATCACTAGGTATAGCTCTGGTCTTCTAGAGTTGTTATGACCATGAAATCTCTTAGTCTCTGGTTCACATATTGATGGACCTATCTGAATATAGCTAGGTTGGCTCTTATCTCACAATCAAAGCCTTTCTAGCCTTTCTCCTAACCAGCTTGGTCAGAGCTATATTCCAATGACATAATCTTTGTGATCTCCATCTCTTCTTAGGACTACTGAGATCTTCAAGTCACAGGGTAACACGAGGAAAAAAAAAACTTAAGTGTAAAGGTAAAATTGTTAATAATCTTTAGGAATATAATATTCAGTTTAATGGCCTATTCTATCTTTTAACCTCATCACTATTATATTATCAATAAAAAAGCAGTAAAAGGGCCATTTATTAAGTACCTACTATATAATAATATCCATTGGAACTACAAAGGGAAAATATTGGGAGTACTAATCATTAGAGGAAAAATAAAATAAAACAGTTCCTGTACTCAATGTGCTAGCATCCTGTATGGAAAGATAACATGTACACATATGTTTGAACTGAATAGATATAAAGTCATAAAGAGGGAGATGAAGTTGACCCCTAGTAGAGGAGGAGAAGAATAAAGGTTTTAAGTAGAAGACTATGACTGAGCTAAACTTTGAAGGAAAATAGATTCAAAGGGACAGAGATGAGGTAAGGGTATAAATAGGACCTGTAAAAAAGCAAAACACTAGAAAATGAATGGTGTATTTAAGGATAATGCAATGGATATTTGTCTGGAGCAAAAGAATATGTGAAAAGGATTCATTATAAATCTAGGGGGGTAGGTTAAAACCAAATTTTGAAGGCTTTAAATTCCAAAGGAATTTATATTTGATCCAATAAATAATAAAGAGTCATTGGATTTTATTGAAAAGGGAATTGGTATAATCAGAGATGCTTTAGGAATATGCCTTTAGCAACTGGATAGAAAATGGTTTGGAGAGTGAAGAGATATATCAAAGAGAATAGTTAGAGGTCTTTTGAAGCATTCTGGTCAAAATTTTTAAGGATTAGAACTTGGCTGATGACTATGTGAATAAAGGTAAGAGAAAATATACATACAATGTTGTGGAAATAAAAATAAAGTTGGAAAATTGATTGTATGTAAGGAATGAGAAAGCATGAAGATTCAGATAGAAACCTATATTACAAATTTAATTGATTTGAAGAATAGTTATGTCATTGATGAAAAGTCAAGATGAAATGCTTGCATTTGAATTACTGCTTTTTACAAAATAAATGTAGAAATAGTGTCATCTAAATTGAACCAATATAATTACATGCTTCCATTTCTACTGTTCTGTGGTAGACATTTCACCTTGACTATTGAAAGTTTGAAACTTGATATCTTGTTCTGTAGAGAGATATTAATAATCCATTGTTCCTCTTGCCTAGACTAACCCTTCCACTCATGCTCTTAAATCTATGTCCTCTTGCCTCCTCTGGGACTGTCCTCAATCTATCATCTCTTTTTTCACTCTTTTGTAAATCTTCAAACTCTTCCTTCAAACTGACTCCTTCCATTCTGCCTATAAATACTCTGATTTTATCCTTTCCCAGAAATCTCTATGCTTGAGCCTGTTCTGCCCTGCAGCTCCTTTTGGTACCAAACTTTTAGAAAAAAAAAGTTTTCATTTTCTCTTAGTGTTTTCTCGATAGTCAGTTGTTTTGTAATTAGTTAGAATTTACTAATCTGGTTTGTGGCATGACTTATTTACACAAGCAATTCTCTTTAAGGTCATGAATGAATTAAGCTTTTATTCTTTTAGTTGTCTTAATTTCTGGCACCTCTGTAAAAGCTTATATAGTGAAAAGATCATTGGAGGTAAGGTGGATTTAAAATAGCTACATATAGACTCATGTCCTATAATACCGTATTTATTTAAGTTTTAGGTAACTTAACCTTTTCTCATTTTGTAAAAACAGACAAAACCAAAACTGAACTATTTCATTTGTAGAGGTATGGTGTGGTAAATGGTTTATAAAGCTTAAAGAACTAAAGCAATACAAACTATTTGGGAATCCTAGACTCAAAAGTCAAGAAGATAATTTATTATTTTCCTAACTTGCATATTTCAGTCAAGGGCACCACCATTCTTTTCCTCTCCTTGTCCCCCAAGACTTGCGAGCTTAAACTCCTCATCTTCCTTACCACACATATCTAACCAGTTGAGAGATTATTTCTACAATATCTTTCTTATTGGTCCTTCCTCTCGACTCCCTCACTCATTTAGGCTCTCATCCCTTTTGATTATCTCTTGATTATTCTTTACAATAGTTTTCATATTGGTTACCATTCCTCAAATATTTCCTTGATCTAATAAACACTTAATCTCCTCCCCTACCTCTCGGTTTCCCCATCTGTTAAGTAGACACAGTGATATCACTTATACCCCCAAATTGTGAGGATCAAATGAGCTATAATATATAAAGAATTTTCCAACCTTAAAGTCAGTCAGTTGGAATTTATTAAATACTTATGAAGGGGACTTCCGGGTAAACATGGCTGAAATCTAGATGCCACACGCTTCCTCTCCCCAGCACTGAAAGAAATAGACTACATCAAAGGAGCATAAAAATCACCTTTGGAGGAACAGAAGGACTCCCCAGTATCCCACAGAGGCAAAGGTACCTGGGGTTTGAACATTTCCACAGTATAATAAGAAGGAGGAAAAGCTTGCACAGAAACGTGAACTGAGCGGCCCTCCCACCCCCCACCTCCTCCATGAAACCAGAGTGAGCTACCAGAGTGCTCATTGGGACAGCGAGTGAGTGGGGGACTTCTCTGTCTGGGAGGGGGGCACTCCAGGGTCCTTGGGATCTGGGGACTGCCAGGAAACAACATCTCAGGGGGGTTTCACTGAAGAATCCTGTGCTGAGCACGGGGGGCCCAGGGAGCTGTACTTGGGGAGGTGGCACTGAGCATCTGGGTGGAGCTAAACACCAGGGGCAGACCACGCGCTGATTATCTGGGTGGAGCTGGTCACCTGGGTGGTTGGGCTAAGAACAGGGGCCTGCGTTCTAAGAAACCTCAGAGGCGGGGAAGAACTAGTCTGAGGCAACCTAAATTCACAGAAAACCTGCCCATAACACCCAGACCCCTGACCAAAAAGGAAAGGGGAATAAAACCATCAAAGGAATGGCTCACGTGGCCCAAAATCAAGCCTCCAGGAAGAAAGGGAAAAAGGTGACTACTGAAAACTTTTATGGTGGGAGTACCCAAGGAAAAGAAGAGAATGAGGAGGAAATCCAAAAAAAATCAGAACATGCCTCCCAAAATGGAAACTATCAACAAGCTCTAGAATATCTCAAACTGGAGCTTACCCAAAAGATGGAAACCTTCTGCAAAGAAAAATGGGAGAAAGAGAATAGCAGTCTGACAGATAAGACTGCTCAATTGGAAAAAGAGCTCGAAGCATCCAATAGAAGGGCAGACAAAGCTGAAAAGCAAAACCAGTCCCTAATGACCAGAATTAAGCAACTCGAAGAAAGTGAGATATTAAAACAGCAAGAATCAATAAAGCAAACCCAAAAAATTAATGAATTAGAATAAAACATAAAATATCTCACTTAAAAGGTCACAGACTTGGAAAACAGAGGAAGAAGAGACAACCTCTGAATTATTGGTCTCCCAGAAAAACCAGAGATAAACAATAAACTTGATGTTATTCTACAGGAGATTATAGAAGAAAATTGCCCACACATTCTGGAGCAAGGGGGCAAAATAGAAATAGAAAGGGTTCATAGAACACCCTGTATACTAAATCCCCAAAGGACAACCCCCAGGAATGTAATTGCCAAATTCAAGAGCTTCCAAGAAAAGAAGAAAATCTTATAAGAAGCCAAGAAGAGGAGCTTCAGATATAAGGGGGCTCCCATAAGGATCACACATGACTTAGTTGCTAACACACTAAGAGACCGCAAAGCATGGAACACGATATTTAGAAAGGCAAAAGAGCTGGGTCTCCAACCAAGAATCAACTACTCAGCAACACTGACTATATACTTCCAGGGGAAAGTATGGGCATTCAACAAAATAGAAGATTTCCAAGCATTTGCTAAGAAAAGACCAGAACTTAGTGGAAAATTTGATATCCAAGCACAGAAAGCAAGAGAAACATGAAAAGGTAAATATAAAAGAAAGGGAAAAGGAAAAATCTTATCTTTTTCTTTAAACCAAACTCTCTTCTATAAGGACTACATTTATCAAATTATATATATTAATATGTGGGGAAATGTTTTGTGTAACTCTCAAAAATTGTATGCATCATAAGAGTAGTTAGAAGAAACATGCATAGGGAAATATTGGGGCATTAAGAAGATTTGGTGAAAGTGGGGGCAAGGAAAGGAAAAAGGAGGGGGGAACCTTCGATAATACTAAGATTTACTTCAAGAAGTAGGGGGGGACTTAATAGAATAATCTTTCCCATATAAAGATACACATGGGAAGGGCAGGGGAAGAACTCTCATATGAGAAGGAGAGGAAGAGAGCATGAAGTGGAATTACTTAAACCTTACTCTCAGTGAAATTAAATCTGAGAGGGAAGAACATCTAGATCCAATGGGATCCTGAATTCTATCTTATCCAACAGGGCAAGAAAGAAAGGAAAATTAAGGAGGGGGAGGGTAAGGGAGCATAAAAAGGGAGGGGCTAGAAAGGGAAGCATATCAAGGGAGGGGACAAGGGGGACTGACCTAAAGTAAATCACTGGTTCAAAAGGATATAGCTAAAGAAGATAGGTCAGAACTAGGGGAAGATATCAAAATGCCAGGGAATCCACAAATGACAATCATAACTTTGAACGTGAATGGGATGAACACACCCATAAAACATAGACAAATACAAATAGCAGATTGGATTAGAACCCAAAACCCTACCATTTGTTGTCTTCAAGAAACACATATGAGGAGGGTTGATACTCACAAGGTTAGAATTAAAGGTAGGAGTAAGACCTTTTGGGCCTCAACTGATAGAAAGAAGGCAGGAGTTGCAATCATGATATCTGACAAAGCCAAAGCAAAAATAGACCTGATCAAAAGGGATAGGGAAGGTAAATATATTCTGTTAAAAGGCTGTATAGACAATGAGGAAATATCACTAATCAACATGTATGCACCAAATGGTATAGCATCCAGATTTTTAATGGAGAAACTAGGAGAATTGAAGGAGAAAATAGACAGTAAAACCATATTAGTGGGAGACTTGAACCAAGCACTATCAAATTTAGCTAAATCAAACCAAAAAATAAACAAGAAAGAGGTAAAAGTGGTGAAAGAAATCTTAGAAAAATTAGAGTTAATAACATATGGAGAAAAATAAATAGGGACAAAAAGGAATACACCTTCTTTTCAGCACCATATGGCACATTCACAAAAATAGATCATACACTAGGTCACAGAAACATGGCACTCCAATGCAGAAAAGCAGAAATAATAAATGCAGCATTTTCAGATCACAAGGCAATAAAAATATTGATCGGTAAGGGTACATGGAGAGCCAAATCAAAAATTAATTGGAAATTAAATAATATGGTACTCCAAAATCTGTTAGTTAGAGAAGAAATCATAGAAACAATTAATAATTTTGTTGAGGAAAATGTGAATGGCGAGACATCCTTTCAAACCTTATTGGATGCAGCCAAGGCAGTACTTAGAGGGAAATTCATAACTCTGAGTGCATATATTAACAAATTAGTGAGGACAGAGATCAAGGAATTGGAAATGCAAATCAAAAAACTTGAGAACAAATAAATTAAAACCCCCCAGAAGAAAACCAAACTAGAGATCCTAAAAATTAAGGGAGAAATTAATAAAATTGAAAGCAACAGAACTATTGAGCTAATAAACAAGACTAGAAGCTGGTACTTTGAAAAAGCTGACAAAATAGACAAAGTACTGGTTAATCTAATTAAAAAAAGGAAAGAAGAAAGGCAAATTAACAGCATCAAGGATGAAAAGGGGGATCGCACCTCCAATGAAGAGGAAATCAAGGCAATCATTAAAAACTACTTTGCCCAACTATATGGCAATAAATATACCCACCTAGGTGATATGGATGAAAGAGAAATCCCATTCAAAATTACGTTAGACAAAATAAAATACTTAGGAATCTATCTCCCGAGACAAACACAGGAACTATATGAACACAACAACAAAACACTTTCCACACAACTAAAACTAGACTTGAACAACTGGAAAAAAACATTAACTGCTCATGGTAGGACGAGCCAATATAATAAAAATGACCATCCTACCCAAACTCATATATCTATTTAGTGCCATACCCATGGAACTTCCAAAAAAATGTTTTACTGATTTAGAAAAAACCATAACAAAGTTCATTTGGAAGAACAAAAGATCAAGGATATCCAGGGAAATAATGAAAAAAAAACACATATGATGGGGGCCTTGCAGTCCCAGATCTCAGACTATATTATAAAGCAGCGGTCACCAAAACAATCTGGTACTGGCTAAGAAACAGAAATTAGGATCAGTGGAATAGACTCGGGATAAGTGACCTCAGCAAGACAATATATGACAAACACAAAGATCCCAGCTTTTGGGACAAAAATCCACTATTTCATAAAAACTGCTGGGAAAATTGGAGGACAGTGTGGGAAAGATTAGGTTTAGATAAATACCTCACACCCTACACCAAGATAAATTCAAAATGGGTGAATGACTTGAACATAAAGAAGGAAACTATAAGAAAATTAGGTGAACACAGAATAATACACATGTCAGACCTTTGGGAAGGGAAAGACTTCAAAACCAAGCAAGACTTAGAAAGAGTTACAAAATGCAAAATAAACAATCTGGAATACATCAAATTAAAAAGTTTTTGTACAAACAAAACCAATGTAACTAAAATCATAAGGGAAACAACAAATTGGGAAACAATCTTCATAGAAACCTCTGACAAAGGTTTAATTACTCAAATTTACAAAGAACTAAATCAATTGTACAAAAAATCAAGCCATTCTCCAATTGATAAATGGGCAAGGGACATGAACAGGCAGTTCTCAGCCAAAGAAATCAGAATTATTAATAAGCACATGAAAAAGTGCTCTACATCTCTTATAATCAGAGAGATGCAAACAAAACAACTCTGAGGTATCACCTCACACCTAGCAGATTGGCTAACATGACAGCTATGGAAAGTAATGAATGCTGGAGGGGATGTGGCAAAGTGGGGACACTAATTCATTGCTGGTGGAGTTGTGAATTGATCCAACCATTCTGGAGGGCAATTTGGAACTATGCCCAAAGGGTGATAAAAGACTGTCTGCCCTTTGATCCAGCTATAGCACTACTGGGCTTGTACCCCAAAGAAATAATAAGGAAAAAGACTTGTAGAAGAATATTCATAGCTGCACTCTTTGTGGTGACCAAAAATTGGAAAACGAGGGGATGCCCATCAATTGGGGAATGGCTGAACAAATTGTGGTATATGTTGGTGATGGAATACTATTGTGCTAAAAGGAATAATAAAGTAGAGGAATTCCATGGAGACTGGAACAACCTCCAGGAAGTGATGCAGAGCGAGAGGAGCAGAACCAGGAAATCATTATACACAGAGACTGAAACATTGTGGTACAATTGAAGGTAGTGGACTTCTCCATTGGTGTCAATGCAATGTCCCTGAACAATCTGCAGGGATCTAAAAAATACTATCCACAAGCAGAGGATAAACGGTGGGAGTAAAAACACAGAGGAAAAGCAACTGCCTGCCTACAGGGGTGGAGGTGTTAGGACTGAGGAGAGACTCTAAATGAACACTCTAATGCAAATACCAACAACATGGAAATGGATTAGAAACAGGAACACATGTGATAACCAGGGGAATCGTGCATCAGCTATGGGAAAGGGAAAGGTGAGGGGAGGGGGAGGAAAAGAAAATGATATTTGTTTCCAGTGAATAATGTTTGGAAATGACCAAATAAAATAATGTTAAAAAATAAATAAATACTTATGAAGGACTTACTGTTTGTCAATCAACATGCAAATTGCTATTATAAGAAAAATAAATACTGGGAAGCAATTATTTGAGCCAAACAGACATCTTCATTGTTAGATAAATAAATAAAAATGGAAGGGTCTAGACATGCCCAGTACTAAGGTCTAAAGACCCTGAAGCCATTTATCAAATGATATAAAGAATGAGATTACACAGACCCCCTCCTCCATTTAAAAGGGGTTTTTCTGAATATTTCTTCAAGAAGGTCATATCGTTTTCTTATCTCTCTTCAATAATGTAATTATCTATTCCATATATGATGAAAATAAAGATGGCCAAGGCCACTCAATAGCTTCAAAGCCAACTGAGATACCATAATGTCTAGACACATTCCAGGAGACCAAAGACATGTGCAAAATTCCCCTTGGCAAGGATGTTTTTACAAGGCCTTTTAGAGGATTCTCTTCATTACTTTATTCATAATATGATTATTGATTTGCAGATTCCCATATGTAATTTTTCAATTAATAATTGGGATGATTGCATATAACATCACAAAAAAACTGATTGTCTAATGATATTACATGCAGAAAATATACAGGTATATAAAGGCATGAAATAGTGAATATAAACTGAAATTGTTTAATTTGATTATCTTTTATACTGCTTAGGACACAATGAAAGGCCCTAACGGTCGCTTTCTTCAAGGAGCTCACATCCTAATATATATATACTATATACAAAGCATATATAAGGCGTAGAGCAGGTAGAAAGTAATCGTGAGTAGAGAGCAGAGGGAGCTGAGTTGAGCTGAGATCACTTAAGATTTTGCAATAGGTCAGGTCATAATTGATAACAACTTCAGCTAGGGTGGAGGCTATGGGGAATAGAGAAAAGAGGAATTATATGAGAGTTGTTGTCAAGGGAGAAACAGTAAGATTTCAGAACATTGACTCTATGGGCTGAATGGAAGTAAGGAGACAAGGATGTCCTCAAGGTTTTATGCTAGGGTCATTAGGAGATTGGTGGTACACCTGATAGCAATTGGGAAATTAAAAAGTTTTAGGCAAGAGATCATTAGTTCTATTTTGGACAAGTCGAGCTTGAAATGTTTATGAGACATTAAATTCAAAATGTCTAAAAAAGCAAATGATGATGGAGGACTATAGTCCAGGAAAGAGACCAGACTGAATTTATAGATCTTGGAATTGTGCATATAGAGATAGTAACAATCTAAGGAACTGATGAGATGATGTGGCACATGGCAAAAAGAGAAGAGAACCCAGGACAAAACCCTAGGTAGTAGCCAAAGTTAGTGGGTGTGATGTGAATGAACTATAAGTATAGAAGGCAGAGAAAGCATTACCAGAAAAGAGTAATGTCACAAAACCCCAGAGGATAGAGTGTGTGGGTAGAAAATCAGCATTGTCAAATGCTGTAGAGAGACCAAGGATGATGACTGAGAGAAAACCACAAATTTTAGTGTTATATAAATATTAGAAGAGGAAAAGGAGGAGGAAGTGAAGTAAGAGGAGGAGAACGAGGGAAGAGGAGAAAACTTTGTGCTCTCTCGTGTCCTTGGAATATTCGTCCCATATCTCTATCTTTTCCAAGTTGAAGACTTTTCAAAGTCCTTTAAAGCTTATGTCATATTCTAGAGATGGAAAAGGTTACAGAGATTTTTAATACTCTCTTATATGATAGTTGAGGAAACTATGACTAAAGAGGGTAACTTGCTCTGGCTTGCAAAGATCATAAATATTAGACTCAGGATTTGAACCTGGGTTTCTGATTCCCAAAGCCAGAACTTTGTTCTCTATATCTGGCTAATTTCTCAGAACGAAGTTAAAGGAAATTTAAAGTGTTGGTTATTATCACTTATTTAGTAAATGTTAAAGGTAGAGTGTGAAATTTGGTCTACCTGAACTTCAGGTACAACACTTCCCCTCATACCCAAACAGGTCACAAAGGCACTGTGTGGGGACAGAGTAGAACTAAACGTGAAGAGCCAATTTATTTCTTTACTTCATTCTAACTGGCCTCTCTTATAGTTTGAACCCACTAACCCTTTATCTCTGACTTCCCAGATACCTTTGAATTTTAATTGAATGAAAGCTTTTTAAGGGAAATGGGCTTTATTGCTTTTGGGTGCTTAATAAAAGTTTGTGGAATAAATTTAAATGAATGAAGGCAAGGGAAGAAAGATAAGATTTAGGATCATAGAGCTGGAAGAAACCTTAAATCATTTTTAGTTCATCTATCCTCTTTTATAGATAGAACAATTAAGGCCCAGAGAAGTGGAATAATTTTCTTTTTGTCAGACTCAATGCTGAGAGAAACTATGGATTAGTTTACTTGCTCCTGAGCTCACAATTGCAAGGTTTTGTTGTTATGCCATGCTGAGATACAAAGGTAATGGTTCTTTGATATACATTAGCTAACGGTAATTGAGACAGAAGGGGGGATCTTCAGATGAGATTGGAATCCTAATTCCATAAAAGATGTCCAATTGGCAATAATATCTCAAATTTTATAGTATTTTAAGGTTTATAAAACACTTTTCTCACAATGATACTGGGAAGCAGGCATAAAATATCTCCATTTTTCCAAAAACCAGAATGAGGATCAGGAAGGTTCAGTGACTTTGCAGAGAACCAGTGTCATTCTAGAGATGGCATCTTCTTACTCTAAGACCTATAGTTTTCTCCTCCATGTCATAGTGCTTCGAAATTTGGTTGGTTATATTTGAGCTGCTCCTTCTTTGGAAGACTGTTTCAACATTAAATGAGAAATAGCATACAAAAATAGAGAACAAAGTGAAAAATTGATTATAAGCACTATTAATTAATACATATATGCACTATATATACTGTATAAGTGTGTGTATATGTGTGTGTGTGTGTTGTGTGTACACACTAAATGAATTAGATCTCAGGTGTGCCAGTTGCATCCCAAATCAAACATTAATGGGTCTATTAAAAATCCTAGCAAATAGGATTTAGAAGAGAATGACCACTAGACTCTTAACTATAGCACAGCAGCTGGATACTTTTGCATAATATCCTTCTGAGTGCATCCTGAATTCAATTTCAACATTGGAAGGGAGAAAATTAGTCACGAGTGGCATCCACAGCTTCTTACTATGACTGCCCCCCCAAGCTTTGCATTTTAATTTGACTTGGAGTCTTAGCTTCTCCCCTTTTTCTTCCTCTGACTGACCGTCACCTTCTGTGCACCCAGATCTCAACTTGAAATTCTAGCAATCTTCCTTTGTACTCCTTCCTTGGGTACCAATAAAACCTCCATCTGTGTTAAAAAATTAATATTGATGTGCAGATTGAGTATAAAAATGTTCCAAGGCAAGCTTCAAATAAGTCTGGGTGATTCCATTAAATCTCTTTAATGGCCCCTGTCAAAGAGAACCCTGTGTTCTTCCAGCAAATGACTTGCAGTATTTCTTCCAAATAAGTATTTGATTTCTCCAAGAAACAGCCTTAAGCTAAAACAATAGACAATTAGTTTGCCTAAGACCAAATTAATTAAAACTCACTGGCTAAGCCTCTTTATGTAGCTTATAATAGATGTGCATGTTTTACCTTGGAACAAGAAATCTAACTTTTGAAGATTTGTTTTTGCAACCTGTCAGAACACAGGGAAATTGCATGTTTCCTGATTCAGTGGTGATTTTTAGCAGTTTCATAACTGAATAAAATAGATGGTAGTTTTGAAAACTTGAGTATGGCACAGGAATAATGTGAACTGGAGCATGATTGCAATCAACGGGCATTACAGCTGCTATCACAAAATGGTTTCAAAGTATGGCTGGGGAATAAGCATGATTTATTCATAGCATCTCCCATGATCTGTATATCTGATCTGGAGGATAAATTCAGCCTGCCTTCTTAGAGACTATGAGTATGAAATATTTTTAATAGTTTCCGGCAGTAAAGTATTTAATAATGTACCAGATGGAGAATAGGTAAGAAATATTTAGCCAGTGTGATCTAGTGCAGGCTCTAAAATTAGCTGGACTGTGCTAATGTGAAGTTTCTATTTCTCAGGAATAATGGGGAAAATATTCTTAGAGAATTACTTATAGTTTTGTTGCCACATTCAGTTTTTGGTTCTAATCTACCTATGGGTGTCAGATTTCAGGGAAAAAGAATTGGTTCAACTCAAGGAGAAAATAAAGGCTTCTTGGGGGAGTTAATATTTAAGTTGAGTCTTGGAGGGTGGGAAGGATTTTAATAGGTATGAATGGATTTCACTGAGATTCCTTCCCTCTTTTCTTAGTCTATGATTCTCTGAGAGGAAGAAATTGGCTGCCTAGAAAAGAGTGTGAACAAAAGCTTGTAGGTGTAAAGGCATGAATCCTGAAGTACTGCAAGGAGACCATTTGGGCAACAGTGAAAGTCATGTTATGACAATTAGGACTACTAGAAAGATTATAGACATTCCTTTTGTTTCTGAACTCTAATCCCATAATTGAAAGAAGAGAGAATTTCAAGGATGAACCATTTGCATTTCCCAGTCAGTCTCCCTAACTCTAATCTCTTCTCCTATAATTTGTCCTTCATATCAATTCCAGATTAGTTTTCCTCTTAGACCAATGTCTTCATATTCTTCTTTGTTTAAAACTTTGTGTTTCTACAGTACAAACCCCCCCCCCCAAACTAAACCAAAATAGTGAATGTTGGATTCAAGACCTTTTATAAAATAGTACCTCATTTTTTAAGGATTTAGTTCATATGTCTGTTTACTACATGTCTTTTGCTGTGATCAAACTGATTTACATGTTGTCTCCTATGTAATCTATCATTTTCCACGTTTTTGTGCTTCTTTTCAAACATTTGGAGAAGGAAATCACAAATGGAGAAGGAAATAGCAAACCACACTAGTAAGTTTGCCAAGAAACCACCAAAATGGGGTTACAAAGAGTTAGACATGATTGTAATGACTGAACACACAGACAGGTGATGGCATGCATGAAATGTCATCTCCTCCCAGAACCACAGAATATCAGAATCTGAAGGAATGTTCAAGACTTCCAAGTCTGTCTGTTGAAACTTTGTTCATATGTTAAAGTCCAATACAAATGTCACCACTTCTATGAAATCTTCCTAGTCCTATTTACTCACACTTTTGAAAAAAACATTGTACTTCTTTTAAAACCTTCTCTAATCCTCATTTAAATCTTTTTAAAAAATCTATTCTTAATTGTACTTGACATATATTTATATATAATATAGATTAACTAGCCATTCCCACCTAAGTAAAATTTGTGAAACAGGGACAAATGTTGAATTCTCTTTGGATTGCTCTGCCTCTAAGAAATGTTAAATATATATTTGTTGGTTTTCATTGAATTGAATTCATGACTTCAGTACAACTAAAAATGGAAAAACATCAGTAATTCTTAATTTTGATTCAGCAATTGCAAATTACTTCCATGACTATTTTTGTTTTTCACTGAATTGATCGATGGCTACATGCCATCTAATTTTGTTTAAATCTGTGGACCATGTTACATAAGCAACAGAAAACGGGTCACATATAAGCAGAGTTTTGTGCCATAATCAAATGAAAACACACTGAATTAATCTGACACTTGTTCAGGATATTCATAATAATAGTTTTGCACATGTTAATTATCCATAAAAGGTAAGTCATTCTTGTAAATGCATATAATGTTTGTTTTTTCATTTTAGGGAGCTAAACCCTATTTTTTCTTCTCTTGTATTTCCCAAAGAATAAAATTTTCAGGTAGAAGAGTGGGACTAAATAGTTCTAACCTTTTATTAAAAAAAATAAAATGAAAATATTTCAAATTATTTGTCCAAGGTCACAAAAGTACAAGAATTCAGATTGGAATCCAGATCTTCTCAGGTCTGACTCAAGCACGAGAGTATGAATTTAACATATATTTGTTGAATTGTTAAATTGAAACATTAATTTCAAGTCTAGATAGTGATATAGCAGAAAGCAGGTCATCAAAGACCATTCTGCCTCCAGAAAAAAAACAAACAACAAAAACACAAAAATCAATACTTTATTCCAAATAGATCTAGAAAATACACCACACCAAATCTTGTTGGAGAAATCCAAGAGTCACAAGGCATTTTTTTCTGCCTAGGTCATCATAGAGGAACAGAGAGAGATGTCTACACAAGTTTCCTGATTCTAAGGGACTAAGCCTGGTGAGAAGCATGCTATATGTGATGCTTTCCATTAATTCAAGAAGCTTCTTGGTTTATTTTTCATATTAGAATTGTTAGAACCATACACAATCTAGCAGACAGCCCTATAGTTGCATTCTCCCTTTGACTTGTAATTCCCCTTGCTTGTCTTACCCTCAGGAACATCCAATAATAAATAAGTAAATAAAACTCCAAAACATCCAATAATAAAACTAATTTCACTTTCTAATGTACTACAAAAAGACATGTTAAAAATCATTGTATCAAGCTTATGGGAACAATACTACAACAGAATACTAGAGGAATGAGCTGTGATATTTTATTGCATTTCATCAAGTTACTCCCTCACTTAGCAGGATAGAATTAAGTTTATTTACTCCTATTTAACAGATAGAGAAACCGAGGATTTGTTAAACTGAGGGACTTGTTAAATATCATGTAGCAGTTTCAAGGTAATGCCTCAGCTAAGACCAGTTAATCATGTTTTGAGCATGATTTTATTTTGTAGCATTATATCAACAGATGTATTACAAATGGTTCTTTAGAACAACAATAAATTCCCAGTTTCCCTCCCAGTCACACAGATCTTTGCTAGATTGGTACAGAAGAATTACGCAGACGGAAATGTTTGCCTTATTGTAGTCTGATTTATAGTAAATTATTAGAGTTTGCCAGGTAGTCATAATTTTGCAATTTGTGTGATGTAGTGAAGCTATTTAGTTCCCTGTGATAGAGAACTGATCTATTACTAACTGTGAGCTGTCACCTGGGTTTCCCAGATTATCAGGCATTATCAGTTATCTTTTTTTCCTTTTCTTTGGTACACACAGCTCAAAGAAATGTAGGGTGAAGCATAATTTCATATTTTTCTTCTACTCCTTTTTCCATACTATGTTGGGCTTTACAGATATTAACTTATTTTATCCTCACAACAATTATGTGTTTTTTATTATGCCTGTTTTACAGGTGAGGAAACTGAGGACAGAGGTTACACAACTAGGAAAAATTTGAGAACTGATTTAAACTCAGTTCTTCCTGACTCCATGCCCCTTTATTCACTATGCCAACTAGCCATTGTTCAGAAGACTGGAAAATTAGGAAGGGGACAAGTTATAAGGAGATTTAAATGCCAAACAGAAGGGTTTGTATTTTATCTTATTACAAAGAGGAAGTCACTGGAGTTTATGAGGCAGAGAAATGGCATGCTTAGACTCTTCCAGTTTAGAAAACAATCACCTAGCACTTTAGAATTTGATGAGTAGGGCACAATTTTAGGAAAGGAAACAAGTGAGAAGTCTTTAGGAATAGCCCAGGCACAACAGGCAAAGAGAGCTTTGAATAAGGGTGGTATCACCTGCCCTCCTTTTAAGTAAAATCAAGGCAAATATATTTCTCTATCCAGATTCTGATGGCAGTTATTTCTGATTATCAAGTCATTTTTTCCCCATTCTGAAATTTAGTATCTGGCTCACTTCATCATAATCTTGTCTATACAATACACATTGCCCTTTATCTTCAACCTACTTTCACAAACACACACACACACACACACACACACACACACAAATTTGATTTCTCTCTAGCTAAGTAGGTTATACATTTTAGTCCATGATGTTTCAGGTCTGTTCTTTCATAATGACTTCTTGAAACTTTAGCTTTCTTCTTTTGTTTCTTTTGAACTTTGAAAAATAAAGAAAAAAATAATGGTCTCTCTTCTTATTTTCTTGTGGCTGATTTTATAGATTTTGTAATTCTTGCTTTCCTTGGTAAGTTTATTTTTCAACTTTTATTGTATTCATACTGTCTGAGGTGTTTGCAGAGGAAATTCTGGAAATACTATGATCTCATCTGTTTTATTTTGCTTCAGATTTTTCTCTTGTTAAGTGTCTATTTTTGTTCATTGATGAAAAGGCTTAGGTGTGAACCTATGCTACTTGAGATTTTTTCTTGAATTCCTTTCTATTCACTTCTGCCATTTCTGTTGGGCATAAAATAGTCTTTTGTTATTCAATTTTATTTTCTTTTATAATGCTGGATTGTCTTTCTCCAGGTCTCTTGTGGAATTTGTTCTTTGTCATCGAAATTGTGAAATTTAAACACTGGCTGTCTTGCAGGTTGCTGAATATTTGTTGTCGGTTTTTTTTTCCTGGAAGGGATCTATGGATGTTTTCAATTGGTATTTTGTTTTCTACTTTCAGAAGTTTTAAATAGTTTTCTCATTTTTTTTATGGTTCAAAATTTTATGACTTGTCATTTTCTTGGATAAAGATTATATAAAGCATCTATTAAGTACTTACTTCCTGCTAGGCATTGTGTTAAGCATTAGGACTACCAATGAAAGCCAAAAGAAAACCTCCATTTCAAGGAGTGTGTAATCTAATGATGATGTAATAGAAAGCTGAAAAACAGATTTAGCAAGGGGGAAGGGCATATCACACAGTGACAAGGTGAAACAGTAATCTGGACAGTTAGGGATTGAGCTGAGATAAAGCATAGCTGGGGTGAGAACTTCCTCAAATAGAGATTCTAGGGAGTTCTATAAACTTTAAGGTATCTGCATGTATACCACCTCATGAGGAATATATTTTGATTGTATTTGCCATTTTATTATATTTTACACACATAATTAGATTATATATCATTGTATATACTATTTATTTGCAATGAAATATATAATATAATATGTATATATATAAAGCCTCCCACCCAGAGGGAAGCCTTATGGTAGGAAAATAGAAAAGGGATAGAAGTTTTGGATCCCGCGAAGGGCGTGAAGGACCCTAGCCTTGAGATGTCAATAATGAGTCAGTAATCAATTATTATTAATATTTTGGAGCCACAGCCATGTCCCGATCAATGGACATCACTGAAAGGCTATATTCCATCCAGAGATCCCAATTTAACACTGCACTGGTCAGAGGATGATATAGTTCAGCTGAGAGAATGAATAGAGACTAATAGAATTAGAGAATGCTAGGTATTAGCATTGGAAAAGAAAGAGAGACACCAGGCCAAAGGCCAGGCCTCAAGTGAAGATAGAGAGGAGAGAGAAAGGTGGAAGGACAGTGTAAAGCAAACCTGTAAGCTCATCCAAGAAGCAGGAGCTGTCCACAGCTTCCCAATTTATTCTCTTTGATATGTAAATGAACTCAATACATATTGATGAGTTACATAATACCTCAATACATATAGATGAGTTACATAGTGTATTGCCATTGGATAATTGCAAATTACAACAAGGTGAAGGTGGAGTCTTTATCCTCAGGTGAGTGAAACAAAGGGAGGCAAGGTTTCCACCCTAACTTTAGCTATGCTGGGAACAGAGTTCATTGCCATGTGCAGAATGGCCATGTGCCCATTCACAATCCTTGTCTCTCCATAATACCCATGGACTGGACTGCTACAATATATAATAGCATATTATGTTATTGTATTTTATTTCTCTTATTTCAGATTATGTTTCATTTCAATATTTTATATTTCTAATTAATTATTGACTTGGAAGATAGGTAGTACACTGAATTGAGTACCTGATCTGAAGGCAAGAAGTTGAAATCTGGCCTCAGACACATTAGCTATAAGACATCAGGCAAGTCAATTTACCTGTGCCTGTCTCAGTGTCATCTATATATGATGATGCTAATAATATCTGTATTCTAGCATTGTTGTGGGGATAATATGAAATAATCTTTTTTTTTCTTTCCCCAATTTATTTTTTCCTTTTAAGTAGTAAATCCAGCTTTTAATATTGAACACAAGCTCCAGAGGTTCAAAGTAGAAAAAAATAAAAGGAAAATCTGGAGAAGGCCAGGATGAGCTATTAAGAGAAATTTGGAGTTTTATGATCAAAGCATAAAAAAAGGAAAATTTTTCAGGGTTAAAATAGCTTTAATATATAATATTTGTTGTCATTGTTCAATTGTTCCAATCACAACCAATCTGAGTCTTCATGACCCCATTTGGGGTTTTCTTGGTGAAGATACTGGAGTAGTTTGCCATTTCCTTTTATAGTTCATGTGACAGTTGAGAAAATTGGGACAAACAAGGTTAAATGACTTGACAAGAGTCACACAGCTAGTAACTGTCTGAGACCAGATTTGAACTCAGAAAGATGTCTTCCTAACTCCAGAACCAGCACTGTAATTCACTTATAATAATAATCAATCATTCACAAAGCACTTTCCTTGCAACATCCTTGTCAGGTAAGTAGTACAACAGAGATTCTTCCCTTTTTACAGAAGAGTAAACTGAAGTAGCAGGAAATGGCATCATATTCTCATTGTCATGTAGCTAGATAGTAGCAGTAAAGATTTCACTCTTGAGTCCTCCAGCCTGTGTGCAGGGCTTCTTTCTGTGTCACCACAATGTCTCTCATTGCTGCCCAGAGAAGGGGCAGTTTAAATATGGGACAAGAATCCAGTCCTAAGAGGAAATATCCTTGTTTCATAATACACCAGAGCCAAAGATGTAGGAAATGAGGGAGATTTTGGCTGCTTTTGGACATGTCAGAATAAAAGGACAGAATAAGGCTTTGTAGAAACGTTTCAATCACCTTTTCATACTTTCTTTTTTTAACTCTGACCTTCCATCTTAGAATCAACACTGTGTACTGGCAGTAGAGCAGTAAAGACTAGGCAATGGGGGTTAAGTGACTTACCCAGGGTCACATATCTAGGAAGTATCTGAGTTCAGATTTGAACGCAGGACCTCCCATCTGGGTTGGCTCTCAGTCCACTGAGCCACCTAGCTGACCCTACCTTCTCATATTTACCCAGTTGGGGATTGGACACTGGAAGTCATAGAGTCTCCACTCTTTTCCACATGTTATCATTCTGTACTATTATGTAGTAAGGGATCAGCAAGGACCAGAAAAGGTAGATAATGGTTTTATGCCACACATTTTCCTGAAAAATTGTGTGAAAATTAATTCTTTTTAATTGAATTCTTTGATATGAAAAGTTTTCTACAAATTCTTGATAAGTCCTACAGGGAAAAGAAGATTGCAAAGTGAATAACTATTGTATGATTTTTCATTTGGAAGGGGACATATGGGGACAAATTCACAAATCTTCACACTTGGGGTAGGTTGACTCTTCTTCTTCTGAGTCACCTGAGTCTGTGCTGGCAGTGATTGTCCAGGAGAAGGGAGAAAGACAAAAAGAAAGACATGCCTTCCAACCAGCATGGTGAAATGAGAGGGAGACACATTCTAGTGCAGGGACAAGGAGGAGATACTGAGGATAGTCTCACCTCCATCTGTCTAGAACTAGTAAATGGAGGTTCATTGAAGTGGGGTAAAGGAATGTGTTCTCCTAACTTCTTGAAGAACTCTTTTTCTGTTGGGTTCTTGCTATAAAAGAACAGAATGTTGCAAAAGGATTGTAGGATTTCCAGTCTGGAGTCATGAGTTGGAATTCTCCTGGCTGAGGAGTCAATATAGTTATTCCTTTGGTCCATTGCTTGAGTAGATCTTATAAAAACCAACAACTAAAAGCAGAAGACTGTAACTCTCATTGGAAGGAACCCTAACTTCTTCAAGGATTGGAAGAAAGCTGCAATGGAGCTCCAGATGCCTTCCAGGAAGAAGAACCCTTGGTATAGGCCAAATGTTGACCTCTACTCACTTTGCAGCCCCATCTGGGTTGATCCAGGGAGATATTTTGGATCACAGAGACTGTCTGGGTCTCTGTTAAAAAATTTAATTAAATTTTAATATATACTTAATTTTTTCTAATTACATATAAGAATAGTTTTGAATATTTATTTCATAAAAACTTGAATTCCAAATTCTTTTCCTTTCTTCCTCTCTTCTTTCCTCCTTCCCTTTTCCCCATTCTAAGATTACAAGCAATTTTATCCAGGTTATACGTTTGTGCAATTATGCAAAGCATATTTCCATACTGATTATTTATGGAAGAAGGCTAAGTCTTGAGAAGAAGAGTAATTTTAGTCATGGTGGGGAGTAGGGTGAGTCCTGTGATGTCACATCCAGTCGATAGTATTGCACATATTTTACAACTGGTTTTCCTCACTCATCTATCTTAGCAGGAAGGATAGCAGCAACCAGGACCACCCATCATAGGATGGTGACACAGAAGGATCGTGGGATCAGAGTTTTAGACCAGCTGAGCGATGAGTCCTGAGCGATCTGCTCCAAGGATTTGGGTGATGAGCTGGCTGGAGTCACACTCGTGGGTCTGGGGCTGGGGTGATGAGCCGTCTGGGTCAGAGGCCAGATGGGTGAGAGACAGACCGCCGGGGTGGGTAGGGCCAGGAGCCAGAGCACAGACATGTAGGGCTGGGAGCCAGAGCACAGACAAGCAGGGCCGGGAGCTCCGGCACCAGGTGAGAGGCCAGGAGCAGAAGCAGGAGCCGGAGAGGGCCGCAGGCAGGGGCTGATCAAGATGGTTTTCTAAAGAGCATCTTGGAGAAATGTGGCTTAAAAAAAATCATTATCTAGGCTAAAAAATTTGAGAAGTTCTCATCCAATCTAGTGGTCGCCAAAAAGGATTAAAATTTAGGAATATGGGGAGACTGAGGCAGGTAGAAATTAGTTTCTCTCTGCAAGGAGTATTATATTTTTTAGAGGTTTATTAAGGATTAAGGATTAAAGAATATACAAGTAAGAAACATGTGCCTAGGCCAGAGGCCTAGACAAAATAACCTCACATCATGGAAGAGACGCCTCTGCTCCAAAATGGAAATCCAAAAAGAGGTGAAATAATTTTTTTAAAGTCTTTTGCACTCCTTAAATCATTTCACATTTTCTAATTATTGGTGTTCTTACCTCTTTCAGTTGTTTGCAGAGACTCACCACTATGGATTGTTTTTCCTGACCAACAAATAATTTCTATTGTATAAGCCATGGATTCTGCTTTCACAATTCTTAATTTTCCCCCTTGAGCCACTGAGAAAAATTTGCAGTAGTTCCACATTTTGTTTGGAATCCACAAAATCCTTTGATTTATCAAGTGATGGTTTTATTCCTTTTTTTCTTGCCATATATATTTAGAGACATTTGAACTCATATAGTTGATTTTTTGTGGCCATCCTCTTTCTGTTTTAAATCTTCCCTGTTTATCTGAATAGGTTCAAGACTTTTAAATTGAGTTTACTTCTCTTTAAATATTTGATAATTTCAGCATTTTTCTTTCCTTTATTCTCTTATCACTCACTTGCTGACTTTTTCCCTTTGATTGTAGATTTTCCCATAAATCGAACTTTAAAGCTATCTCAGCTTTCTCTCATATTGGGGAACTCATTTTTTTCATAGGTTTCAGTCCTGCTCCTAGAAATTTCTGAGAGGACAGTGCTGGTCCCAGTTGCTTGTTAATATACTTTCCTTTAGGCCTTGTGCAGTTCTCCATACATGGTGGTCACCTGTCCTAGTTCCATCTTTTCTTTAGTTCTCTGAATGAGAAATGCAGTAAGTCAACATCTCAGACAAACCAGGGTTCCATTTTCCTATTCTCCCTCCTTCATAAACGTGTATTGGTAGAGGAAATGTCTGCCATGTTGCCTTAGAATTTTGGGATAAAAGCAGGTGTAGGGTGTCCTAGTAGAGATTGCATCAGCAATAGCAGAGTGTGGTGGCTACAGAGAAGATAGTCCTTAGTCATCACATATGTTAAGATTAAGAATGATTCTTCTCTGCTGTTATTTCATCAAGTTGTTATCTTTTTAGGATATTTGTATTGCCTTATGAAAATAAGCAATAATTCTTTTACCTCTCACACATGAAACTTTTGGGGGAATTTTGAGAATTCATGAGACCTCAAGAAAAGTTCTAGTCTTGTTGTTCATGTGACCTGGAATACACTGTTATCTAATATTAAGCAACATAAAAACTTCTACTGTGAACCAGTTAAATGTCATATCATATGAATAAGCAGGTTAACATAGATCCACTGATAATATTGCATTAAATAGATCCCTCTGTATAAAAATTTGTATCCTACTTTTGTACAAGTAGTCAATCACTTGGAAATAGTTAATCTAAGAACTGGCAACTCTGAATCAAGTTATATGTCAAAAAATCTGTTGCTTTTAACAGCTTGTTGATTTTCAAGCAGCTAAACCAATATAGTAAGTCTCTAGGCTCCTCTAAATGGTAAAATGTTGACTCAGGATATCTAAATTACTGCAAATTTCTTTAGGTTTAGTGCAACAAATCATTAAAATTTAGTATGCACCTTTCAAATGACAGTCAAATGGATTCTAAATAATGCTTCACAAGTACTGTGCTCTGAGTCAAATGGATTCATTCATTTATTAATTCATTCATTCAACAAACTTTTTTTTTTTGAGCCTTGGTGTTTCTATCTCATTCAGCCAGGAACTTTATTGGCCACCGGAGGGCTGATATCAATGCTGATAGATACAGAAGGTTTAACATCATGTTTTCTTTCAACTGGGTCTAATTCAGTTCCCTTTAGGCAGTCTTTTACCCCTTAGCACTAGGGATTTATCCTATAGGTATGGGATGTAATTTAGATTTTCTTTAGTTCCATTATATTTCTTTTATATATTTACATGTATATAATATTCTATTACATTTCTTATAGTTCTATTATAGCTTGGGACCCTTAAACTTAAGTGATTTGTCAGCTTTAGAAAACCTTAGTTGAAAAGGATTATTACTGGGCATCAACACATGTAGACTTAACATGCATTTACTAAGTACCTAATATATGCTAAGGTGCTGGGCACTGTGTTGGGTACTAGATTTTAAAGTGAAATATATGTGTTTATATTATGTTTTTAAAATGTTATTTTTTACATGTCAACAAATTTTTAGGTACTTGTTTTCTGTCATTTTGCAATTCATGTTCTCTCCCTTCCCTTTTCCTCCTCTCCGGGACAGGTAATATGGTATAAGCTATACATGCAATATCATATAATATATATTTCCATGTTCATCATGGTGTAAAAGACGGCACAAATCCATTTTTCTAGAGAAGAAAATAATAGAAGAAATGAAGTGGAGAATGGCATACTTCAAACTGCCTTTGGACTCCCATCAGTTCCTTCTATGGCAGTGCATTACCTTTCTTCATGAATCCCTTGGAGCTGTCCCTAATACTTGCATTGTTGATAGTAGTCAAGTCATTCACAGTTGGTCATTGTAAATCATTATTTTTGCTGTGTACAATATTCTCCTGGTTTTATTCCCTTGATTTGTATCATAAAATATTTTTCATAAATCTTTTTTTCCAATTTTTCAAAAATCTTCATAAAAGATTTTTCAGGGATTTTTGCAATCATCAAATTTGTCATTTCTTATTCCATTACAATAATATACCACTATATGTTCAACCATTCCCCAATTAATGGACATTCCTTCAGTATCTAGTCCATTTTCACCACAAAATAGCTTCTATAAATATTTTTTTTACAAGTAAGTCCTTTTTCCAATCTCCTAAGGAAATAGACTTAGTAGTGGTATTGCTGGGTCAAAGGATATAAAACTTCATGGCCCATTGGACATGGTTCAACATTGCTCTCCAGAATGGTTATATGAGTTCACAGATCCATTGACAATGTATTAGTGTTCCAATTGTATAACATCCCCTCCAACATTTATCATTTTCCTTTTATGTCATATTAGATAGTCTGCTAGGTGTGAGGTAGTACCTCAGAGTTGTTTTAATTTTTATTTCTTCTATTAATAATGGTTTGATGACTACATGAAAAAATGTTCTCCAACATTGTTGATTAGAGAAATACAAATCAAAACAACTCTGAGATATCATCACATACCTCTCATTGGCTAAAATGACAAAAGAGCATAATGACAAATGTTGGAAAAATGACTAATACAACTTTCAGTGGAACTATGAACTGATCAAACCATTTTGGAGAGTAGTCTGAATAATGCTCAAAGACTTATAAAACTGTATATGCCTTGTGATCCATCGGTGCCACTATTAAGTTAATTTTCTAAGATAATAAAGGAAAATGGAAGAGAAATTTTATGTTATTACATTTTTAAAGTAGCTCTCTTTTTGGTAGCAAAGAATTGAAAAATGAAGATACCAATCAATTGAGAAATGGCTAAATAAGTTGTGGCATATGATTGCGATGAAATACTACTATGGCTATAAGAAAAGATGATCAAGTTAATTTTGAAAAAACATGAAAAGGTTCACATGAAATATGGAAGGCCAATATAAAATCTGAAGTGTGAAATAAGCAGAATCAAGAGAACATTACATACAGCAACAGACATATTGTCTGAAAAATGAGTTGAGTATGTTTGCATCCAGAAAAAGACTAGTAAATAGAAATGAGTAAGAAATTGTAAAATATATACATGTATCTTTTTGTCAAATGATGCCTTCCCAAATGGGAAGAGTAGAAAGAGGGAGGGTGTTACCTATGTTTTTAATGTAACAAATTATTTTTTAAATAGTAATTTGAAGCATTTTTCATATGATTAAAGAATTTTAATTTCTTCACATGAGAATTGCTTGTTCATATCCTTTGACCATTTTAAAACTGAGTAATACTTTGTGTTCTTATAAATTTGACTCGGGCACAGTGGGGTAGCTCAGTGGATTGAGAACCAGCCCTAGAGATGAGAGGTCCTAGGTTTGTATCTGGCCTTAGATACTTCCTAGCTGTGTGACTGTAGCCAGGACACTTAACCCCCATTGCTTATCCCTCATCACTCCTTTGCCTTGGAACCAATACATAGTGTTGATTCTAAGGTTCAATGTAATAGTTTAAAAAATAAATAAATAAATTTGACTGAGTTTTCTATTTGAAAAATGAAGCCTTTGTCAGACATAGTCACTGTAAAAAAATGTTTTGTCCACTTTGTTGTCTCCATTCTAATCTTAGTTGCATTGGTTTTATTTGTGCAAAAACTTTAAAAAATTTTATGTAGTCAAAGTTATGCATTTTACATCTTGTAATATTCTCTATGTCTCATTTGGAAATAAATATGATTATGACAGCTAAACTATTCAATGCTCCTCTACTTTGTTTATGGTATCACTCTTTATCTGTAAATCATATATCCTTTATGACTTTACCTTGGTATACAGCATGAGGTATAGTTCTGTGCCTAGTTTCTTTAATACTGTTTTCCACTTTTCCCAGTAGTCTTTGCCAAATAGTGAGTTCTTATTCCAAAACTTGGATGTTTGGGTTTGTCAAACACTAAATTACTGTGGTCATTTACTACTGCATATTATGTACCTAATTTATTCCATTGATCCATGACTTTATTTCTTAGCAAGTACCAAATTGCCATCATGATGGTTGCCATCATTTTATAATACAATTTGAGATCTATTACAGCTAAACTACCTTTCTTCATTTTTTTATTAATTCCCTTGATATTCTTGACTTTTTGCTTTTCCAGATAAATTTTATTATTATATCTAGATCTATAAAATATTGGGGGGGGAGATTTTGCTTAGTATGGTGTGTATTTTTAAATGTCTCTGAGCCCTGGAAAACTACATCTCCCAGGACATTCTACCCACACTTTCTCAGACACCTCCCACTTCCTTTGTGGGAGGTATATGAGAATATATAAAAAGAAAGGAAAAGTGGAAGTTTTGGCTTCCTTTCTAGAGAAGATCCTTGCCACAGGTAAGTGCCTTTGGTCCACATACCTGCGGCATTGTGCTGGGTTACTAGAATGGAGGAAAGGGGTGGAGTTAGAGCACTCTGGGGTGTCTTGCTTTAAAGGTAAGTTGGGTTAGGGTTTTGGGGGTTGAGTGTTGCCTGCTTAAAGCAATTTTGTTCCAGAGAGAAAAAAATTGGAGTTAGGGGCAGTCATGGAGTTTTTGAAGCAGGGTAGGGTGGGTGGAAGAGGGAGAGAGAAGCCAGGGTTTTTTCTGGACACCTGCTGATTACTTTACTGAGATGCCCTGCTGGGTCTTAGCCTGGCAGGGTTGAGGGGAATTAGGGTAAGGCTTCTGGGCTGGGTGTAGGAACACTTGGTAAGGCAGAGGAGCTGGAAGTTTTTGAAATTGCCTAATAGTATGGGAAAGGGCTCCCTGATGGGCTGGGTTTTTTGACAGGAAGTTGTTTTTTATTAACTTACCTGATGAAGACTTGAGGCAGAGCAGCAAGCAGGTTGAGGAGATTGTAAGTTCAGGTCCCTTTGTGGTCGCCAAATAAATGTTGATGGTGGGAAAATGGAGGGAAAAAGGGAGGGAAAGGAAGGGAAGGTAGCCAGGGGTCCCTTTCTGCTTCCTGTAGCCAATAATGAAATGGACCAGGCTTTTCCTTCTATCTATTATTATGCTAGGGATAGTTTTAAATTGAATGAAGCCAGACTTTAGGGATAGCCAGTTAGGTTTATTGGGCCAGGAAAATAAAGATTTTAGAATGCTACAGAAATTAGATCTTCCACAGGTATGTGGGAACCAAAGACTCTTACCTGGGGCAAGGCTCTTCTCTAGAAAAGGTGCCAAAATTCCCACTCCTCCGTTCTTTTTATATTTTCTCAGACACCTCCCACAAAAAAGTGGGAGGTGTCAGAGGAAGTTGGGATAGAGGGTCCTGGGAAATGTAGTCTTCCAGGGCTCAGAGGCATTTTAAAACACACAATGGTAATGAATAAATAGTATGCTTGCATGTCAATTCTTTCTCTTCCACCCTTGATAAAACGTACAAAAGCTAAAGAACATTAAAAAAAATCAAGATAGCCTCTTATTCTATATGTGAAAATATGTCTATTCTTGTCATATGATTCTTTCACAAGTCGAAATGAAGTGTTCCTGGGAGTTAGCAGTTAGAGAGTGCAGTGCATATAGTGCTGGTCCATGAGTCAGGAAGACCTGAATTTATATCAGCCTTGTACACTTACTAGCCGTCTGACTCTGAGCAGGTCACTTAACTCTATTTGCCTGTATTTCCTCATTTATAAAATAAGCTGGAGAAGGAAATGGCGAGTTATTCCAGTATCTTTGCCAAGAAAACTCCAAATAGGATTACAAAGAGTCATCCATGACTAAATTGACAAGCTCTTGATTAGGTGGGGGTAGAGGAGAAATTCATTTTTTTCCCCTATATTAACAACATACTTTGGAAGAAAGAGAAAAAGATTGAATTTTGTCACTTTTGCTGATTGTTTGACCCAGAGAGGTAGTTCCTTCCACCAAAGCCCAACCTCTTGGGTCTTGGCCACCCTGTCACTGTGGACAGTGACTTCCCTGAATACCGATCAAAAGAGACATTCCTTGTTCTTTCAACAATGAAAATGGACACACATGTATATATATATATATATATATATATATATATATATATATGTATATACATATATATGTATATATCCAACAAATTGATCACTTTTCTTGACTCATTTTACAATTGTGAATATCTTTACATGAGAAGGTATTACATGTTAACTTTCTTTATCAAAGAATACCTAGAGTCTATCAAGCTTTCAAATTTTTTCTCTAACACTTTATTTTGGGAAGAGGCCATTTATTTATGCTTATTATTTAAGCATATCTTTCTGTAATAATGTCTTTAAATATATTTTCTGTGTTACTCTCTCACTCAGATTTCTGGATCTCCTTTATCACTGGAGTTCCCTTTATGGTACAGGTTTGCATCACTAACCTCTCTTGCTAAGTTTTCCCAACTGAAAAATGAAAACTTAAACTCTCCATAAAGGGTCTAGTGAGCATTATCTAATGTTTGGAATGTGCTCTATAAATGCTGAGTGTTATTAAGTGCATCCTGAGCAGTCAGCCATCCTGATTAATTCTTGATTATAGAAACTATAAGGAGAGAAGTAATCACCCCCCCCTTTTTTTTTTGCTGCTTTAAGGAACTACCATTCTGGCTTTTGAAATTGTCCAATTGACCTTTAGTGGAATTATTCACTATCACTCTGGATTTTAAAAATTATATTTTAAGCTTAGTACATAGAGAGCCAAGATCAGAGATGGGGAATCCTTGCTCAGATCTGGCCTCAAGTACTTCCTGGCTATGTGATCCTGGGCAAGTCATTTAATCCCAATTGCCTCTTTTGCCTTGGAACCAATACTTAGTAGCAATTCTAAGACACAAGGTAAAACTTGAGAAAAAAGGATATTTTACCCAGAAACATACAATTGTATAATTGCAAGGGAAATTATGGAATAATCATGATGGAAAAGATACTAGAACATAGAACATGAGAGTGGGAAGGATCTTTATTGACCTTCTTATCTAATCCAATGGTTCTTATACTCTAAGTCTCATTTGTGAAGGGAGAAAAGAGGGAATATGTGTAATTGTATGTAATCTATGTTTTCACAAATAAATGCACTTGCTATAAATTAAATGAATGTTTTACTGCTTTATAAATGTATATAAGTTATGTTGTGATTTATAAAATATCAATTCATTTTTTTCTTTCTCATTTTTTTATTTCAAATATTTTAAAATCCAAACAAAACAAACATTTCCAGACTCTAAAAGGTTGGGAACCATTGATCTAATATAACTTCAGTTTACAGATAGAGAAATGGAAGTCAAAGAAAGCAAGCAAGTTACTCAGGTAGGCAAGATGGAAAATAAAATCTCTTTGATCCCAGTTTTATACTCCTTCCTCTGACTGACACTGTCTCCAATCAGATATGTCCCAGGGCAGAAATGTGACGCATTACATTAAAACTAAATATACCATATCACATAAAAAAAAGCTAACAAATAGAAAGTCAATAGATGCCTTTTGGGAGTACCTTTCACTGCCTTCATTTTGTCCAATTCTAAATAGTGATCCATTTGTATAGATGTTTTTCTAAGCACTAGATTTATCTCTTGTGCATACTCGCCAAGTCCTTTCTTCATTCACTCACATATATTTTACCTTATTTCCCTTCTCACTCCTAAGTAGAAGGACCAGGCCTATGATTTTACTAGTGTAAAACAAAGGTATCAAACTCAAATAAGGACCACCAATTTATACAAAAGGATTTCTGAAGGCCTCATAATGACTTTATTTTCAAATGTAATATTGTCTATGTTTTATTGTATTTTTATTTATTTTGTTAAATACTTCCCCAATTATCTCTTCACAGGACATGAGGAATGCGGGTCCTGTGTCTGATATCTCTTATGTAGAGGACCTGGGAGGAGGGAACAAGGATGTGGAAAAAATTTCCTCTCAAAGTGCAGCCCTCTATCTTCACTGCAACTTATAATCTTCAGTAGTTGCTTAGAACATTGAAAACTTAGGTAATTTATTCAAGAGTCATATATCAGCTTTGTTCATCAGTCAATGCTTACCACATACCAGGCAGGCACTGTGCTAAATTCTGGGGATACAAAGAAAGACTCAAAATAGCTTTTGTCTTCAAGGAGTTCACAATCTTCCAGAGGAAGGATTTGAACTCAGGTCTTCTTGATTTCTCAGATGACTTTCTATTCATTTATGTTGATGCCTCTCACAAACGCAGAGAAATTCAGTGAAAGAATGCTGTCTTTGAAGTGGGAAGAGCTGGATTTAGATTTTACCTTTGACACTCTATGCAATCTTAAACAAATCACTTATGCTCTTTGGCTATCTATTTCATCATGTGATAAAAATGAGGAAATTGGAAAAATGGCAAGTAAGATAATTTTCAGCTCTCAATTTTATGACTGTATGTCAATGGTGAACTCATGCCTATTCAGCCACAAAATCTAACACTAATAATATGGGTCTTTCCTTGTTCCTTTACCACTTGCCAGTGCTAGTTTTGATCACTACACTTTAGTGGTATGTTACATGTACATCTTATTATCTCTGAAATAGACTTTGGCATGAATTGAAAGCTGTGAGCAGTTGATTGCCCTGACAAAACCTTGGACACACAGCTGCTCACACTTTCCTGGAATATGCAGTCTATGGTACATCAGCCATCTAACATCAGTTTCCTTTTTCAATCTTGTTTCTCTCCCTCATTTCCTTTACATACTCTATAACACCAACCGACATCAACTATTTATTAAATGCCAATTATAGGCTGAGCACTAGACATAAGCAAAGAGGAAGAGATCTAAAATTTAGAAAAGGCATCAATACTTATTTCACAGCCAAGTGACTATTATCTGTGCTCCAACTCAAAGCTGATCTCCTTTGTGGAAGAGTAGTTAATGAAGACTGAAGAATGCCTCTTCATTTTTTTCTTTTTCAAGTTTAATTGATTTTTTTTTTTATATCACTGATACTTGCTCAGGACTGCCAGTCATAATAGAATTCTTTCTGGTAACATAATAGAGTAGTTAAGTTAAACAAGTAAATATATGAGGCTTCTCTGATTATGCTTCTTTTATTCCTTTTCCATATCCCTCCACTTCACTAGCAAAAGTAGGAATATTTTATTAGTGTTCTTTGGGATTAAGATTGGTATTGTCTTGACTAGTTATGATTATTTTTTGATGTTGATTTTTTTCTTTATCGTTTTTGTAATGATGGTTCAAATTGTCCTCCTTAAAGGCCTTTGCCATAGTCTAAAACTTAGTGTTTTCTTTAAAATTTCTATAATTTGTATTCCATAGCAATTATAAAAAATTAATATCTGCCTTAGTTCTATATTAACTCATAATCAATGGATACATGTAAGTATTTTTCTGAATTTTTCATGTTAAACATAAATGTTACATGTTTGTACATTTCTGATTTAATTTCTAGTCCTTTATTAAACAAGAAATGTTATTACTAACATTTTAATTTATGAAGAGTGCTTTATTTTTATGTCATAAGTTTTGGTATGTCTTCTTAACTGTTAACATTTCTTTAATATAATTTTTATTTCTAAGTATTATTTTTTTGAATAACTCATAAGCAAGGGAGTGTTTAGTTGTTAGTTCTTTTAGCAATAAAATGACCTAGACTAAATTATTTCTGAGATTTCTTATAGTTTTAAATCCTATCATGATCTGATTTATTGAAATATCAAAAAAGGGAAAGCTATGGAGAAAAATAGACAAGTTGACATAGATTAAACATTCATGAAGTATGATGAGGCACATGACTATGGGATATTTTTAATTGTAGCAAGATATATTATGCAGGAAGGGATGGGAAAGTTTGCTACCTAGTTGGATAAGTTGAGATCATTTCCAGGAATCCTGAAAGCCAAATTTTATTAATTGATTATGGAACTAAAGTATTAGCAAGAGAACCATAAAAGTAGGAGATTATCTTTCTATCTATCTATCTACTATCTACTATCTATCTATCTATCTATCTATCTATCTATCTATCTATCTATCTATCTGTCTGTCTGTCTGTCTGTCTACTTATCTACTTATCTACCTACCTACCTACCTACCTACCTATATATCCATCTATCTACCTATCCACTTAAATTGGGAAAAACTACTAAAGGAATCAGGAAAAGCTCCTTGTAGGAGATTGCCCTTGAACTGAGCCTTAGGATCAAAGAAGCATATATTTAAAGCTGGAAGAGACCTCAGAAGCTATGTAGATAATTCCTACATTCTAAAGATGAGGAAACTGAGGCCAAAAGGCAAAAAATAACTTGCTCAAAGTCACTCAGATCAGAGCCAGAACTTGATGTCTTTTGCTGTCACAGTGGCTAGAGTTTTGAGCCCGAGGTTAGGAAAAACCTGAGGTCTTGTCCAGCCTCAGACATTAGCTGTATGATCCTGGGCAGGTCTGTTTGCCTCAGTTTCCTCAACTGTAAAATGAGGATAGTAACAGCATCTGCCTCATAGAATTATTGTATCAAATGATATATTTGTAAAAAGCTCTAAGCATAAGTGTTTGATGCATAATAGGTTCTATGTAAATGTTTATTCCCCTCATCTCCAACAGAAGATCCAAGTAACAGAAAGCTAGCTGGCTAACATCTACAATTCTGAAATTATTTATCTGCCTCAATAGAATGCAAGTACTTTGTGGGAAGAGATTGTTTTACTTCTGCATTGTAGCCTCAGCTATTTACTAAAGGGTCAGGAAGACATATGATAAATGTGTATTGATTGATATTCCTAAGGAGAGATTTGATCTTGTCAGTCCCTCACTCAAAAAAGTCACAGTGATCCACCTTGTCTCTAGGATAAAATATCAACTTCATTTGACTTTTATGGCTCACTGTGATACGGCTCCAGGCTGTCTTCCCAGATTTATTGCACATTATTCTCCTCATACTCAATGGCCAACTAAACAGACCAACTTACTTTTCATCATATACTATATCTCATAGAGTCCTCTTGCCATTTGCACTGACATTCATCAAACATACTCTTTCCTCTCCTTTCACTCTTGGAATCCCTTCAAGACTCATTTCATGACTCTTCCTACCATGATTCTTTCAACAGGTAGTTTTAAGTGTTCTCTATCTCCCAATTTAGTTTTATGTGTTTTGAATGTACTTATGTATATATTTATGTCCCTCCCTCCACCCTAATGGAATATAAGCATATTGAGGGCAGGAACCAATTCTGTTTGGTTTGTTTGAGTTAATCTTTGTATGTCCAGAAGAACTGCTGTTGAGATGTTTTGTTTTGAATAAATATATAGAGATTTTTTTATAATTCTCATCCTCCATTTGTACAAATATACAATTAGTTACAGATTCAAATACCGGATAGAGAAGGATTTAGCTTCAGTCCTGTCTATTCTGTATCTCATCCTATAAACTTTTCTTGACTGAATGCTCAAAACTCAGTCTCTCTTTCCAGTTCTAGCAAACCACAATGATGATTCACTGAAGAGTCCCTAGAACAGTCATTCATATAGGCTGACTCCATAGGATCAGGATTGAATACTGGGTTAAAAAACCCTGTGGTAGTTTTGTACTAATCATAATGTGTACTTTTTTCATTTGTTTTTTTTTGGGGGGGGCCTTTTTTCAATTATATGTAGAAACTATTTTTTTTAACATTTGTGTTCTGATTTTTTGTAATCCAAATCTTCTGACTCCCTCTTCTCTTCCCTCTCCAGTAGTTAAACAATCTGATATAAATTATTCTATTCTTGTTATGTAATACAAATTTACAGATTCATCATGTCTTGAAAGAAGACATATATTGCACATGTAAGAAAAAAATGAAAAAATAAGGCAAGAAATAGTAGGTTTCAATCTGCATTCATACTCTCACAGTTCCTTCTATGGCTGTGGATATAGCATTTTCCATCATGTGTCCCTTGGGATTGTCTTAGAACTAGTTCTTTTTTGCTTCCTGTCATGTTAACCCCTGCATGGCAAACATTGTACTATTTCGATGCCTTATATGTATGGAGTCCTTGGAACTAATCCTACTCCTCTACCCACGATGCGATTTCTCTTTACCCAAACAGACAATTTGGGAAAATTAAATACTAGGAACTCTTCCCTTAGACCTTGTGTATTGCATTGAATTGCTCTTATTCATTCACTCCTTTTTCTAAAACTAGCTCCCCTAATCCTGACCAGTGCTTTTGAGGATAGGCTTTTTGATGTAGTGGCATTAGGAAGGCTGCTTCCTAAGAAGGTATCAGATGCCAAAAGCTATGTAGGAATTATAAATGTTATTTCTTCAACTGGTCTTCAAACAACTAGATATCTCTAAATAGCCTGCTCTGAAGTCTCTTTAAAGATGTTATTTTTGGTGAAGATCTTGAAGCTTGATTCAGAACATTGTTACTATTTTCTCAAAGATATGAAAATCATATTATCCAGGTAGGTGACAGGAAGTTAGTTTAACTTGTTTTATAATAAAGAATTTTAAAAAATTTAGTTAAAAAGCATTTCTGTGAAGGTGGCAATAGAAAGAGATGCTGTGAACTGATAATATTAAGTTAAAAAAACCCAATGTTTAGAAGGGATTGCTAAGTTTGTTGAGAAAAATATATTTAAATTTCATCAAATATAATTTTCCTTCATTTTAATTTTATTTTTAAACCCTTACCTTCCATATTGGAATCAATACTGTGTATTAGTTCCAAGGCAGAAGAGTAGTAAGGGCTAGGCAATGGGGGGTTAAGTGACTTTCCCAGGGTCACACAGGATAACTTGGATATTTTTAAAATTTTATTTTATTATATTATTATTTTTAAACATTTTCCTTCCATCTTAGGATCAATACTGTATATTGGCTCCAAGGCAGAATAGTGGCAAAGGCTAGGCAATGGGATTTAAGTGACTTGCCCAGAGTCACACAGCTGGGAAGTGTCTGAGGCCAGATTTGAACCTTGGACCTCCCATCTCTAGTCCTGGCTTTCAATCCACTGAGCTACCCGCAAATTCCCCTAATTTTTAAATGCAATTTTGGGACAATAATTTGTCTTGTAAATATCTCATCTGTGATCATTTCCAAGAGTACATTCCTTATATTTAATCTCTTAGGTACTGTGGCTCTGACTTTCCTAATTTGTAAAATGGGAAGGGAGGAACCTATATTTGAGATCACTTACCAATCTAAATATATAACTCTATTGGTCCCATAACTGTCGCCCAATAACTCACTCCCTCAAAAAGAAAAAAAAAAGAAAAGCCTATGCCCTTTTTATCAAATTGAAATCTTAGTAACACCACAAATTAAGAAATTTAGATTCTAATACTATCTAACATTTGACTGGGAAAGGCATTCAATCTGCCTATAGTTGGTCTAAGATTACTCTTCTGTGCATTGTAAGATTGGGACCAACATACTATGGTTCCATATAATCTGTGAGACAGTCGCAAACAATGGATGAGAACAGACTGAGTGATCTTTTCCAAGTCACTTGAACCTCATTGCCACAGATAATTCAGTTGCTATAACAAATATGCAGTAGTTAAAGAAGTTCCTTTACTAGTTGTGCATGACACAGGTTCAGGACTTTAATGCTTCCCAAAGACTGGAGGGATTGCTGTCATGGATTTTTTTAATGGCGGCATTTGGAGCCAGGAGAACACTGATGGAATCCTGTCAATTTCATTTATTAACTGTGTGGTCTCAGCCAACTCACTTTCACTCTATGAACCTCAATTTTCTTATTGTGATAGGGGGGATAATAAATCTTCTATTTTCTGTCTTATATAGAGAAAGTCTTTCACAGATTTTAAAGTACTAAAGAAAGAGGAATTATTATTAGCTAGCATTTCTATAGTACTTTAAGGTTTGCATTGCATTTTAGAAATATTATTGCATTTGATCCTCACAACAATCCTGGGATGTCATATCCCTATTTTACAGTTGAGAAAACTTAGAAGTCAAATGACTTACACAGGGTCACACATATGCTAAATATCTGAATCTATATTTGAACTCGGGTCTTCCCAACTCCAGGTTTAGTCCTCTATCCACTATGTCACATGTTACTAAATCAATGAAAAAATATTGAATATCTGATATTGTTAAGCATTATAGAAAACAAAACAAACAAAAAAAATGCAAAAAAAAATAAAAACCTCGGTTCCTGCCATCAAGAGGCTTATAAATTAGTTCAGAAGATAAAGCATCCAAAGATAAAAACACATATATAAGGTGCTATATGCTTTGTGACAAATAAGAGGAATGATACCAAAATACTATGACAGTTATGGAGAAGTTTCCCTGAATCCTCCAGAGGGGATATATGTTTTGAATTAGAATTGAAAGATGTAGAAGAGAAAGGGATAAAATGCCAAGAGAGGAAGAAGAAAATAAGGGAAGGCACATGAACGCACAAGAATGTTGGAAGCCCAGTGGAATAAAAGAAGCCTTTCTCAATTCATTAAAAATTCTCATCTCACTAAGGGTATGTTTTTCCTTCAGATAACATTTCTTCTTAAGCCCTGTTAACTAATCAGAGCCAATCCAATGTAATAATTTGGAGGGCAAGATGAGTGGAAAAGGAACTCTAATCCCTGGATTCTAATCCCAGATTTTCCATTTACTGCTGTGAGACTTTAAGAAATCAGAAAAACTATCACCTAATAATGATAAGAATATCTGCCCTACTAAGGACCAAAAGCCATCATGTAAATTAATACTTGCCAAACTTCAAAAATCTTACTCCTTTCACTTTTTTAGACTTTGTATCCCTAATTCTGTCTTCATTCCTCCACATAGTAGGTGCTAAATAAATCTTTTGTTGAATTAAATTAATTGTCATAATAGTGTCCTTTTTTGTTCTACAGAGATATAAAGTGCAATGATCCAAGGCAAACAAGATTGCTTTTATCAGGAGAGAGATAGCATTTGGGCTGGGACAAGAAAAATGGAGAGGAATTTTTAACAGACAGGAATGTGGGAGGTAGAGCGTTCTAGGAAGAGAGAAGAGTTCAAAAAACACTGTGGGGGAAAAAAAGAAGCATTTAGGGAAATGTGAGAAATCCACTCTGAACAAAATTGAGATTATCATCTCTCCATGCTTTGCCCCCTCCAAATCCTCCCCTCATTTTAAATCTGATGTATTTTTTTCGGATTTAAACATTATTTTATTTGGTCATTTTCAAACATTATTCATTGGAAACAAAGATCATTTTCTTTTCCTCACCGCCCCTCCTGCCACCCCTCCCATAGCTGACACGCAATTCCACTGGGTATCACATGTGTCCTTGATCCAAACCCATTTCCATATGGTTGGTATTTGCATTAGGGTGTTCATTTAGAGTCTCTCCTCAATCATATTCCCTAAACACCTGTAGTCAAGCAGTTGCCTTTCCTTGGTGTTTTTACTCCCACCGTTTGTCCTCTGCTTATGGGTACTGTTTTTTCTCTTAGGTCCCTGCAGATTGTTCAGGGACATTGCACTGACACTAATGGAAAAGTCCATTACATTCGATTGTACCACAATGTGTCAGTCTCTGTGTACAATGTTCTCCTGGTTCTGCTCCTCTCACCCTGCATCACTTTCTGGAGGTTGTTCCAGTCTCCATTATTAAGGTCTTTGGGGTGGCCCTTGTCAGTGTATGTTGGAGAGAATAAGCCATATTTAGCTGGCTGCCATGCTTACCCAGAAGAAAAAATCTGATGTATTTTTGATGACACCACTAAACTTCAAAACGCCAAGGCTTATCATCATTATTGAATCTCCTGGTACCACTTCCTTTCAGCATGTAGTGAGTTACTAAAGGCTGTTAGGGGCAGCCAGTTGCCATTATGGATAGAGAGCTAGACTTGGGAGTTGAGAGATCTGAGTTCAAATTCAGTCTCAGTCACTTATTAGCTACATGATTTCGAGGCAAGTCATTAACCCCTGTTTGCCTCAGTTTCCTCATCTATAAAATGAACTAGAGAAAGAAATGTCAGACCATATCTCATCCAAGAAACCCCCTCCAAAGGGGCACAAAGATTTGAGTAGGACACAACTGAAATGTATAAACAAAAGTGCTATTCATTCTATTTGTTCAGCCCTTCTCCACTCTATCTCTTTCACTTCTGCCAAAATTATGCTTGCTCAGGTTCTCATCATCTCTTAACTGGCTATTCCTTTCTCTGGTCACTCTCTTTTCTAGCCTATGCTTGAGTAACTGTCCTAACAAATTGTTCTTACTGCATCATTCTTCTCCACTATATATATGTGTGTGTGTATAGATAGAAATAGATTTACATATGCATATATTAAAATATATTCCAATAACTCTTCATTGCCTATGAAATAAAGTATCAGTTACCAACATAAGAATGAAAGGTCTTCATGGTCTTCAAGATTCTGCCAAATATGCCTTAATTCTGTGTTCTACTCAAATTAAATTATGTAATAATTTATATCCTCATCCTTCTTTTACATCTCATATTTTAATCCCAAATATCCTATCCAACAATCACTTGCTGAAAACTCTTCTCTCTCCTCTTTCAAGCTAGTCCTGATTGCTCCTTTCCCCTACCATAAGGATAGTATAGTACTTAGCAGAATTTAGAACAGTACCCTATATGTAGTAGGAATTTTATAAATGTTTTCTTGACTAAATTGATTAGTGAAAAGAGTAGTTCTAGAATCAGATGATCTTAGTTGAAAATATGGAATTAACTTATTCAGTGGACAAATGTGATCTACAATTCCAGCTTCATGACCCTGGGCAAGTCACTTAATCTCTCTGTGACACAGTTTCTTCAACTGTAAAAGGATGATAATTAAAGGCACTTCTCTCCCCGGGCTGCATGGGGTTTAAATGAGAAAATATTTGTAAAATGTCCAGCACCTTAAAAATAGTTGTTTCTTTCCTTCCCAGACACTTCCTTCCTATCTTACCTTGATAATTCATTTAACATCTTTGAATCTCAGTTTTCCCATCTGAAAAAAAAGGGCTTGGGCTGTAAGGTTTCTAACATCTAATATATACCTATTTCTATGATCCTATGACTTGTAATGATTCAATCTATGATTTTTCTTCAAATTTTGCATTCATTTTTTTTCTATTTCTTTTCTGCTACTCTTCCAATTCTGCCATTTCTAATTTCTGCTTGTTATGTGTCTTACTGCATTCCACACTCATGAAATAATAATTTCTATATAACTATGCTCATAAACACATAAAAATAATAAATCCTTCAAGGGATACAAAATTGGACATGTAGTTAAAGAAAGAACTTTCTGGAGTCCTAATGAAAAGCCCATACCTGAAAAGAGAATTTGACATTTAGTCATGAGACTCAAGAAAAGCATATAAGTTTAACATGAAAGAAAAATCATAAGCAGCTTATTCACATTAAACTGTTTATATTTATATACGGGAAGGCAATATATGTAACTCCTAAGAACTTGCAAATTATTTGGTATTGTTAGAAGAAATTTATATAAAAAGAGTACAGGGGTCTGAGTTGATTTTGTTGAGTCAGTCTCAAAAAGAATTGAGTAAATTATTCTGAATCATCTAATTAAATAAAATTTAAAAAAATAAATATGATGGAAAGGGAAAAGGAAAAAAATTGTTATCTTTTCATTTATTCAAACTCTCTTCTATAAGGACTACATTTATATCAATATATATATATGGAAAATGTAATGTGTAAATAGGGGAAAAGAAAAATCAAATAGAATAATCTTTCTCACACAATGATTCACATGGGAAGGAGAGGGGAAAAAACTCCTATAAGAAGGAGGGGAAGAGGGTTTTTACTTAAACCTTACTCTCAGGGAAATCAACTCTAAGAGGGAAAAATATCCAGATCCATTGGGATCTTGAATTCTGTAAACCTTAAAATTTCCCAGACCCTACTTTATAAGATTGGATTAAGACCATTCCCCATTTGGGCAGTGAACTCTACTTAAAGCAGAAATGTGAGAATTCTACTTTACCTACTTGGGTCTGCCCTAGGGGAAGATAAAGTTGTAAACTCTTTTCTGAACAATGAAAAGTACTTAAACCCATACTTTTCTTAAGCTAAGTACCTATAAAGGTCAAGCAACTTGTGAATTTACAAGGAACAAAGAACTGGAAAACTTACTCAGAGCTTTCCTGGTGTGAATTACTCAAAAATCCACACCTTCTTAGGTGTGGACTAAGAATGGGCGGTCCTTTAGAAACATCTACAGTGATTGGTAGATGTAAGGACTTAGGGGAGGTGACAGAGGAGATTTTGCCCTTAAAAAGAAGAGCTCAGGGAAGAGCTGGGAAGTCATTCTGAAACATTCAGATGGAGGAGGGAGCTGGTGAAAGTAGCTGAGATGCTGCTGGCCTGGTGTCATTAGAAATCCTTACTTAGACAGATCTTATGGTGAGTTATAAAAAACTAACTGATTTCTCTTTTAAGACTCAGGTCTAGGCCATATTGGCTTTGAGGCCCTTCATACTTATTCTATTCTTACTCTCTCTCTCTCTTTCTTTGATTACTCATTGTATTGTTAATTAAAATCTCTATAAAACCCAATTGACTTGGGTATTTGAATAATTGGGAATATTTCCCCGGCGACCACCTCATATTTGATTTTAAACCCAAGACACTGTAGTGAAACATATTTCTGCAGTCAAACTTACTCACCCTCTTATATCTATCACAATTTATATCTTCCACTATTTTAACCACTACAGTTTAAGACCTCAACCATTTTAAATCTCACAATTCTATCTTACCCAACAAGGGTAGGGAGAAGGGAAAACCAAGGGGGGAGAGGGGAGAAACAAAAAGGGAGGGAAGGAGAGGGGGGAGAGGGAGGTAACAAAAAGGGAGGGGCTAGAAAGGGAAACATATCAAGGGGGGGACAAGGGGGACAGATTTAAAGTAAATCACTGGATTAAAAGGTTAAAGCTAAAGAAGAAAGGTTAGAATTAGGGAAGGATATCAAAATGCCAGAGAATTCACAAGTCACAATCATAACTTTGAACATGAATGGGATGAGCTCACCCACAAAACATAGACGAATCACAAAATGGCTTAGAATCCAAAACCCTACCATATGTTGTCTTCAAGAAACACACATGAGGCGGGTATACACCCACAAGGTCAGAATTAAAGGATGGAGTAAGACCTTCTGGGCCTCAACTGATAGAAAGAAGCAGGAGTTGCAATTATGATATCTGATAAAGCCAAAGCAAAAATAGACCTGATTAAAAGGGATAGGGAAGGTAATTACATTTTGTTAAAAGGGACTTTAGATAATGAGGAAATATCACTAATCAACATGTATGCACCAAATAATATAGCACCCAAATTTCTAATGGAAAAACTAGGAGAATTGAAGGAAGAAATAGATAGTAAAACAATATTAGTGAGAGATTTGAACCAACAATTATCAAATTTAGATAAATAAAATCAAAAAATAAATAAGAAAGAGGTAAAAGAAGTGAATGAAATCTTAGAAAAATTAGAGTTAATAGACATATGGAGAAAAATAAATAGGGACAAAAAGGAATACACCTTCTTCTCAGCACCACATGACACATTCATGAAGATTAACCATACAGTAGGTCACAGAAACATGGCATACGAATGCAGAAAAAATAAATTTCAGCCTTTTCAGATCACAATGCAATAAAAATAATGTTCAGTAACGGTACGTGAAAAACCAAATCAAAAATTAATTGGAAATTAAACAATATGATACTCCAAAATCGTTTAGTTAGAGAAGATATCACAGAAACAATAAAATCATCAAGGAAAATGACAATGGCAAGACATCCTTTCAAACCTTTTGGGATGCAGCCAAAGCAGTAATCAGAGGTAAATTCATATCCTTGAGTGCATATATTAACAAACTAGGGAGAGCAGAAATCAATCAATTGGAAATGCAAATAAAAAAACTCCAAAGTGATCAAATTAAACCCCCCCAGCAGAAAACCAAACTAGAAATCCTAAAAATTAAGGGAGAAATTAATAAAATAGAAAGTGATAGAACTACTGATTTAATAAATAAGACTAGAAGCTGGTAATTTGAAAAAAACAAACAAAATAGACAAAGTATTGGTCAATCTAATTAAAAAAAGGAAAGAAGAAAAGCAAATTAACAGCATCAAAGATGAAAAGGGAGACATCACCTCCAATGAAGAGGAAACCAAGGCAATCATTAAAAATTACTTTGCCCAATTATATGGCAATAAATACAGCAAACTAGGTGATATGGATGAATATATACAAAAATACAAACTGCCTAGACTAACAGATGAAGAAATAGAATTCTTAAATAATCCCATATAAGAAAATGAAATCCAACAGGCCATCAAAGAATTCCCTAAGAAAAAATCCCCAGGGCCCGAAGGATTCACCAGTGAATTCTATCAAACATTCAGAGAACAGTTAATCCCAATACTATACAAACTATTTGACATAATAAGCAAAGAGGGAGTTCTACCAAACTCTTTTTATGACACAAACATGGTACTGATTCCAAAACCAGGCAGATCAAAAAACAGAGAAAGAAAAGTATAGATGAATCTCCCTAATGAATAAAGATGCAAAAATCTTAAATAGGATACTAGCAAAAAGACTCCAGAAAGTGATCAGAAGGGTCATCCACCATGATCAAGTAGGATTTCTACCAGGGATGCAGGGCTGGTTCAATATTAGGAAAACCATCCACATAATCGACCATATCAACAAGCAAACCAACAAAAATCACATGATTATTTCAATAGACGCAGAAAAAAAAGCCTTTGATAAAATACAACATCCATTCCTGTAAGAAAACAATAGAAAGCACAGGAATAGGAGGGTCGTACCTAAAAATAATAAACAGTATATTTCTAAAACCATCAGCCAATATCATCTGCAATGGGGATAAACTAAATGCATTCCCAATAAGATCAGGAATGAAACAAGGATGCCCATTATCACCTCTACTATTTGACATTGTACTAGAAACACTAGCAGTAGCAATTAGAGAAGAAAAAGAAATTGAAGGCATCAAAATAGGCAAGGAGGAGACTAAGCTATTGCTCTTTGCAGATGACATGATGGTCTACTTAAAGAATCCTAGAGATTCAACCAAAAAGCTAATTGAAATAATCAACAACTTTAGCAAAGTTGCAGGATACAAAATAAACCCGCATAAGTCATCAGCATTTCTATACATCTCCAACATAGTTCAGCAGCAAAAACTAGAAAGAGAAATCCCATTCAAAATCACCTTAGACAAAATAAAATACCTAGGAATCTATCTCCCGAGACAAACACAGGAACTATATGAACACAACTACAAAACACTCTCCACCTAACTAAAACTAGACTTGAGCAATTGGAAAAACATTAACTGCTCATGGGTAGGAAAAGCCAATATAGTAAAAATGACCATCCTACCCAAACTTATCCATCTATTTAGTGCCATACCCATAGAACTCCCAAAAAATTTCTTTACTGATTTAGAAAAAACCATAACAAAGTTCATTTGGAATAATAAAGGATCAAGGATATCCAGGGAAATAATGAAAAAAAAATACAAAGGAATGGGGCCTTGCAGTCCCAGATCTCAAACTATATTACAAAGCAGCAGTCATCAAAACAATTTGGTACTGGCTAAGAGACAGAAAGGAGGATCAGTGGAATAGACTTGGGGCAAGTTACCTCAGCAAGACAATATATAATAAACCCAAAGATCCCAGCTTTTGGGTCAAAAATCCATTATTCGATAAAAACTGCTGAGAAAACTGGAAGACAGTGTGGGAGAGTTTAGGATTAGATCAACACCTCACACCCTACACCAAGATAAATTCAAAATGGGTGACTGAAATGAACATAAAGAAGGAAACTATAAGAAAATTAGGCGTACACAGAATAGTATACATGTCAGACCTTTGGGAAGGGAAAGACTTTAAAACCAAGCAGGACATAGAAAGAGTCACAAAATATAAAATTAATAATTTCGACTACATCAAATTAAAAAGCTTTTGTACAAACAAAACCAATATAACTAATATCAGAAGGAAAGCAACAAATTGGGAAGCAATCTTCATAAAAACCTCTGACAAAGGTTTAATTACTCAAATTTACAAAGAGCTAAATCAATTGTACAAAAAACCAAGCCATTCTTCAATTGATAAATGGGCAAGGGACATGAACAGGCAGTTCTGAGCCAAGAAAATCAAAACTATTAATAAGCACATGAAAAAGTGCTCTCCATCTCTTATAATCAGAGAGATGCAAATAAAAACAACTCTGAGGTATCACCTCACACCTAGCAGTGTGGCTAACATGACAGCTATGGAAAGTAATGAATGCTGGAGGGGATGTGGCAAAGTAGGGACACTAATTCATTGCTGGTGGAGTTGTGAACTGATCCAACCATTCTGGGGGGCAATTTGGAACTATGCCCAAAGGGCGATAAAAGAATGTCTGCCCTTTGATCCAGCCATAGCACTGCTCGGTTTGTACCCCAAAGAGATAATAAGGAAAAAGACTTGTACAAGAATATTCATAGTTGCACTCTTTGTGGTGGCAAAAAATTGGAAAATGTGGGGATGCCCTTCAATTGGGGAATGGCTGAACAAATTGTTGTTTATGTTGGTGATGGAATACTATTGTGCTAAAAGGAATAATAAAGTGGAGGAATTCAATGGAGACTAGAACAACCTCCAGGAAGTGATTCAGAGTGAAAGGAGCACAACCAGGAAAACATTGTACACAGAGACTGATACACTGTGGTACAATTGAAGGTAATGGACTCCTCCACTAGGGACAATGCAATGTCTCTGAACAATCTGCAGGGATCTAAAAAACACTATCCACAAGTAGAGGATAAACTGTGGGAGTTAAAACACAAATGAAAAGCAACTGCTTGACTACAGGGGCTGAGAAGAAATGACTGAGGAGAGACTCTAAATGAACACTCTAGTCCAAATACCAACAACATGGAAATGGGTTTGAACCAAGAACACATGTGAAACCCAGTGGAATTGTGCCCTGTCTATTGGAGAAGTGGTGGGAGGGGGACGGGGGGAGGAAAAGATAATGATCATTGTTTCCAATGAATAATGTTTGTAAATATCCAAATAAAATAATATTAAAAAAAGGCATGCAAGGAAGAGTTTTTATTGTTGAAGGCAAAAACAGGAGCAGACAACCAATATTTAAACCTCATTCTTATTTGAATTGGTTCAAAGAGAGAATACATATACACATTAAGTTGGTTACAAATATCTATTACCCAAGAGGGATGTATAAATGGAAGAAGATAAGAGAATGGGAGGTAACAAAATGTAGAGCAGAGTAAGGGAAGCAATGGCCAGAAGCAAAACAAATTTTTGAAGAAGTATAGAGTAAAATATGGCTTATGTGGAAGCATGGTTTGCATGACTTCACAAGTACAATTGATATAATATTGCTTGCCTTCTCAATGGTTGGGTAGAGTCTCTGGAGGGAAAGAAATATTTGGAACTGAAAAAAATTAATGAATGTTAAAAAAAATGAAGTATAATTATAAAAAAAAAAGAACTTTATTGGTTGAGGTAAGTTGGGACCAGAGGAGCCTCACTCTTATCTGAATTAAACAAAAGAGAGTTATATATATATGGTTGATACAAATATTCAAAATGTGGGTGGGATGAGTTTGGTTAAGAATGAAGATATTACCTTAGGAACAATAGAAACAAATAAAACAAACTTTGCAAAGGTATATTGAAGGGGAGGGAAAAGATATACAAAGAACTAGTAAGTAAAGATAACTTCGATTGCCTCTTAGGCAACTGAAAATGGCTAAAAAGAAATGGTATATGTGTAAATAATGGCATATTATTGGACTTTAATGGATGATTATGCATGAAGTTTTTTGTACCTAATATTAATAATAATTGGCACATATGTGATCTAAGGTGTGTTTGTGTATCTGACAAAAGGAAGTGTGATATAGCTGATAGAAAACTACCATTAAAATTAGAAAGTCATGGAGTTCAAGTCTCCCCTGACATATACAAGATATGGATTCATGTATAAGCCATTAAACTTTGGGGTTCATTTGACATTTCACTTATTACAAATTATAGATAATTTTCTCATCTTTATCAAATTATAGATAATTTTCTCATCTTTATCAAATAAGTTATTTTAATAAACACATTCCCTTTGATGATCAAGTCACAGCTCTGGACTATAACTTATAATATATCATGATATGATATAATGTAATATAACATAATATGATATTATATTTAATATAATAATATGTGATATAACATGATATTATGGCACAATGCTATTATAGAAAATTACACAATATAACATATACATACATAAATTCATGTGTATAGACATACATACCTGTGCATAAAACATATGTGTATATCCATATAAACATGCATACACATTTATTTATATAATAAATGGATTAAATAAGACATCTGATTAATCTGTTAGCTCTTTTAACATCATCATTTAGCCAAAAGAAATCACTCAACTATCAGATTATCCCTTTGATGCTAAATCTAATCTGTCAATAGAATAGACCGCTTTGGACTCCACTCTCCAGAACCTAACAAGTTTGGATACATTACTTATTGATCTCTTGAAGTTGTTCTGAAAGCCTAAATATTATGAAGTTTTGGGACCCACTGGAGATAATCTCCAATGAAGACAATCACTATTGGCCAAATTCAACGGATGGGAATTTTTTTGAGAAAAAAAAAATTATACTTTCTGTTTCCTTTATTAAGTATTCAAGAAAGTAACAGAAAAAATAAATAATGGGAAGATTTAATAGAAAATATTTTATCCCCTCCCCACACACATTCTCCTATCTCCTTTGCCACTTTTCAATGCATAACCTAAATAACCTTTCAGTAAATGAGCAAATATTTGCATTTCCTTTTCTCTAATTTTTAAAGATATGAATAATCCTACCTTTATTAATCAGGGCATATTAAATTAACTTGAAAAAAAGAACAAAAGAGAGGGAAAGATAAGTAGACTGTATTCATGTTAAGACTATCAAGCTATATAATAATATTACAAGAAAATTTAGACAACTCTTTAGATACTGTTAATCCATGTAAATAAAATGGATTAGGCTGTCATTAACAAGCATGGAAATGACATGCTATTCTTAACAGTTAATCTTCCCATTTGGAATTTAAATGAATGAATGAATTCTTTTTGCCAAGTTCTTTATCCATCTTGTGTTTAATTTTGCTCCTATCAAACTAAGCCTTAGTCTTTGGATCTTCTGACCTATTCACATTCAGTAAAACAGAAATTCATTTCCTCATTATGCATGTACAAAACCATAAACATGGCCAATTGGATGGTCTCCATATATTTCTTATTTTCCAAAATTTTCTAAAATGAAAAAAAGAGAATTGGTAAGACAAGAGTGAATGATTTTATTGCTAAGGTTTCTTCATCCACCAACTATATTATATATAAACTTCTAGAGGTTCTAGTACTCGAGGTATCAAATACATGGTCTGTAGGTCCCATCAGATCAGCAACACTCCTCAGTGCAGCTGGAAGCAGATTAAAATATAATTGGAAAATATTTACCAAAATACACGAAAATACAATAGAACCAATTTTTAACCAAGAAAAATATTTATATATTGTTTTAGTGGCCTCATTGTTGACCCAACTGCTCTATACAACCTTTGAGATGGCCTTCATGCACTATAGATGGAAAAGTCATTTTATGGTAACCATTCTTAAAATGGTGAAGTAGAAATATAGCTGGATAAATTTGGGATCAATAAAGTAGTCAAGCAAAACAAATCCTTGCAGTTTTTATGTTGAATATATATATATATACATATATATATATATATATTTACCTTGATTACATTACCTTTATATTAGACAATAAGTAATATGCTTTGTCCTTTGCTATCTAAAGTTATATGGTCATTGCTATGATTAGGTATCTCCTTTTAGAGTTAGTTTCTCTTTATACTGTGATTTTTCATAAATTGTTTTTATTCTATTTACTTCATTCTACAACAGTTCATACACGTCTTCTTAGGATTCCTTAAATTGTCTTTTTAATAATTTCTTATTGCAGAGTTATATTCCATACCCCAATTGGTTCAGCCACTCTTAAGCTGGTAGGCATTCTCAACTTAGGTTTTAGTTCTTTGCTAAACCAGAATACTTTTCTAATTTTTTCCCCAATGATATAGGGTTTCTTCTTCTTCTTTTTTCTTTGATTTCCTTAGGGTTTAAGCACAGCAGTGTCATTTCAAGGTAAAAGATAGCACGATTCAGTCATTTTGAGGGGTGGGGGGAAAAGCAAGAAGAGAGTTATAAATTTTCTTCCAGAAAGTCTAGATCAATTCACAATTTATCAATAGTACATAGCACACCTGTCCTTCCTCATGCCTTCCAATGTTTGTATTTTTTTATATTACCTTTGCTGATTTGATATATATGAGGGAGAGCTATAGAGTTCTTTAATTTGTATTTACTTTACTAATGATTTGGAACATTTTAAGAAAAATGTATGTCTATTGCCAGTTTGAATGTCATTCTTTAAGAATGGCCCACTCAGATCTTTTGACCATTTATACACTGGAGAATAGGGTTCTCCTAAAGGGTTGATTCACTTCCTAATATGTCTTAGACACAATATCCCCATCAACAAAATTTGTTACAAATATTTCCCCCCAAAATTAGAAATTTATCATTGAACTCTCATTATTTTACAAGAGTGAATCAGCCTTAGTTTTCACATCTCATCAGTATTCTCTACCCTTTTGGTAGATGCTCTGGATGGATTGGGGAGCCTTGGGTTCCAGGGCCTCCCTATAAAGAGATAGCCCAGCACAGTCTTCTCTCTGAGCTATACTGCTTTTAGACTTGATTGGACTTATTTGGACATTATTCTCACACATAAGGTACTTTCTTCTCATACCTTCCTTCTCCTTCCTACAACACACATACCTTTTACCTTCCTGTTGTATGTTGCCTTTACCCATGAGATATTAAGTTCTTTGACAGTTGGAACTTTTTAATTTTTATATATGATAGTAAACACTTAACACATTGCCTCTCACATAATTATTACTTATAAATGTTTATTGAGGAACCCAAGATGGCAGAATAAAGGAATGTTCTCCCAATATTCCCCTCTAAAAAACTTTTTAAAGAAAATTTGATTTTTATTATTATTCATTTTTAATTTATCAAATTTTATTCTGAAGTGAAAAAAATCACCAAACATTGAGGCAAGATATTTTTTTTTCATCCCAGAACAATTTAGAGGTCATCATTAGAGGTTTGTAATGTTATGGTGGAGGTGACCTATAGCAACACCAGTTATGGACATATGAGGGAGTTATGACAGCAGCAGAAGAAATATCATCAGCAATACCTTTCAGAGCTCTCAGCCCAGAAATTAAAAAGGGGATTGGACAACTCATCAAGAAAAAAAGAAAAAAAAAGTAGGCTGTACTATCACTTGGCCCAGGACTAGGTCCTATTTGGCAACTCTATTACCCATATCCAGTACCAAGGTCAAGAGGAATACTTGTAGCTACAAAGGATCAGAGAACCTTTCAGGGGAAGGACAAGAGAGTAGATCAGGAGAGAAGTGACAACAACTCTCCCTGGATTATACCATCATAAAAACATGGAATATTTTGAAATGCCAGAACCAGCTGTTAAAAACAGAAGCACATAAAAAAAAAAAAACAACCTGGATGTTAGAACATACCAAAGGTGAGTAGAGCTGAACTTTAACATAAATGTCAAAGTTGAGAATACTTTGAAAAATGAGCAAATAACAAAAAAGAAAACATGATCCTAAAATTCTAGTACAATGACAGGGAAGATCAAGAACTAAACTTGGAAGAAAAAATGTGGAAAAGGAATTAATAACTTGGTAAAAGAGGAACAAAAGCTACTAAAGAAAATAACATTTTAATTAGCAAAATTGGTCAAATGGTAAAAAAGGTACAAAATGTTGCCAATGAAAATAATCTCTTTTACGTTAGAATTGGACAAATGGAAGCTATTGACTCTAGTAGTGGTAGTCTCTCGGTGATTGAGAATGACTATTGTCTTTGTGCAGTTTCATCTACGGTGTACCCTCATGTGGCTTTGGAGTCCAAAGGCTGAGGCGCAAAGCCTATGGCACATGGGGCCTGGGACGCCAGTTGTTACGGGAGGTGCGGTTGTGGCCTGGTGTCGGCGTTCACGCGCAACGGCAAGACGTCGACTTTGCTCATCTTCAAAGGAGGTGGAGGCATGGTTAATGTGGGTTCGCCAGCTGCTTCTGTCAGAGGCAGCGAGTTCTAGTTGCTTTGGTGTCATGCCAGCCCACTTCAAGTTTGACTTTAGCTGATCCTTGAATCTTTTCTTCGGCCGGCCTTGTTTCCTGAGTCCAGCTGACAGTTCACCATAGAATATCTGTCTTGGTATTCGCTGTGGGTCCATGCGGATGACGTGTCCAGACCATCGTAGCTGGGTGTTGAGGACCAGGACTTCGATGCTGGTGGAGTTGGCTCTGTCGAGGACTTCCTGATTGGTGATTCGGTCCTGCCATCGGATCCTCATAATTGACCGGAGGGAGCGTTGGTGGAATTGCTCCAGCTGTTTCATGTGCTTCCGGTACAGTGTCCATGTCTCACAACCGTACAGGAGTGAGCTGAGGATCACTGCGTTATACACTTTGAGCTTCGTTGCAGTGCTTACACCACTGTGTTGGAGGACTTTGGAGCGCAGCCGCCCGAGTGCCTGGCTGGCCTTTTGGATCCTGGCATTAAGCTCCTGGTCTAGGGACCCATCGTTGGCGATGGTGCTGCCCAGGTACTTGAAAGTGTTGACGTTAGAAAGCTGCGTGCCGTCGATTGTAATGCACGGCTGGTTCGTTGGCCTCCCCGGTGCAGGTTGGAACAGCACCTCTGTTTTGCTGAGGCTGATAGTCAGGCCAAACAGTTTTGTTGCTGTGGAGAACCTGTCCACAATGGTTTGGAGATGATTTTCTTGGTGGGCCATGAGAGCACAGTCATCTGCAAAGAGAGCTTCCAGGATGAGTCTCTCTGTTGTCTTTGTTTTTGCAGTCAGGCAGCAAAGGTCAAATAGTGAGCCATCCAGTCGGTATTTGATGTAGACGCCCAGGTCTAGATCCATCACAGCATGTCATCTATGATACATTAAAAACATTAAAACAAATAATATTTTACTAACTGGAAATACTAAAAATAGCTATAAGGGAAGAAATATAAATTAAAGGTATTAGAATAATCAAAGAGGATGATAAAACTCTTTTTGCAAATAATATGATATGATATATATAGAGAGAGAATCCTAGAAATTAAAATAAAATTTTAATTGAAACTATCAAAATTTTAGTAAAATGGGATATAAATAAATCCACATAAATCATCAAGATTTCTATATATCATTTACCATGTTCTACAAGAAAATATAGTAAAAGATAATCGATTTAAATTATCCATACATAGATTAAGATACCTAGGAGTATAACTTTCAAAATAAATCCAGAAACAATATGGACATAATTACAAAACACTTTTTATATTAATAAAATTCAAGATTCAGAATACAACTACCATACTGAACCTTGGAACCAAAAACAGATTCAAGAACCTGGATTTAGCTCCTACTTCCCCCACCAACTTCTTGATGATGATTTCATTTTTTGTCATGAGCAAGTACTAATTAGGTAGGGTGCTCATCCCCTGGGGAATACTATGTGAAAGTAATAGAATACTATTATGGGTGAAGGCAGAAATATTGAGTTTGAAAAGGATGAGGTTAACTCTATCCTAGGGAGGAAAATATTTGAAGTAAGTTAGGTCAGAAAGCCTCAGTCTCAATAAAGTTAGTAGAAAAATTAGATTCCAAGAAGGAAAAGTCTGGTGAAGAGAGAAACAGCTATATTAGGATTTCTGTTTTTATTTCTCTTTCTGCTTGATAAAGCAGCTAGGTACATAAATTTGAATCAAATTACTCTGTCCAATATGACTCTCATGCAAATCTGGAATGTATTCCAGTTGTAGTGAGCCAGGATCATCCCTATATAATAGTCAGTAAGTTCAAAGATAAGTTGCTAAAAAGATTCTGAAAGTTGCTACTGGAAAAAGAAATGAAGTACCTCTCTGAAATCCCTACCCAGGGCAGACTGCAGAACAAATTACTACAATATATATTTTTTTCAGTTTGACATTTAAAGTGACAAATCTTTGCTCATCCTGAAATTATGCATGCATGGATCCTCATTCTCTGACAAAGAATGGAGGTATTGCCAAAACTGACACTGACTTAATGGAGGACAGCCTATTGTTTTGTAATTGTGGCTAAAGCAATACAAGGATTATCTCTAATTATTCACAGATAAAAAATATGGAGTTCTGTAATAACTCTGTGAAAGCAGTGCCTAGAGAGGAGAAATATGCACATTTCTTAAGTCATGGCAGACCTTATAACATTACATCTTAATCTCAAGGTTATTAAGATAATCATTTATTTATTTATTTATTTATCTGCTGTTGTCTTTATAAATATGGGCCAGTTGCATAGCCTCAGTGCTCATTTAGGGAAAAGATTAAAACGATAAATCATCATAACACATAAGCAGGCTACAATGGAAGTGAACATATAGTCTTGCACTAGGACTGATGGAGATTTACGATGCCCAGACAGTTCTCCCACCCAACTTCAAGAAGATAAAAGGAAAAGAACAGCTATTCAATTAACTCAGCTTCAAGAGTTAGAACTTGGGTAAACAGATGGGATCAGCTACCTGAAGGTCAAAAGGAACAAAAGGAAAAAATTATGGTGGGGAAGTTTGTGGCTCACATCCAAAATCTAACCATCTTTCAAGGTCCAGATCAGACTTCATCTTCTCTGTGTTAACATTCACAATAATCAAAACTCACAATAATATCCACCTTCTTAGAATTCTTATAATATTTATTACCAGTAATTATCCTACCAATCCCAATTTAGGCCATGATCATGATCATATATAATCTGTGTTATATATATATATATATATATATATATATATATATTTGAAATTTTTTGCCTAACTATATTTTGTTTTCTCACAAACAAAATGTTAGAGGTAGCTAGATGTAAAGCATAGTAGAGTACTAGATAAGAAATTAGGAATACAAATTCAAATCTTGCTTCAGACAAATATGTGACCTTAATCAAGTCACTTAATCTTTATCAGCTCCAATTTCCATTAACTATAAAATGGAGACAGTAATATTTACCTCACAGAGTTCTTGTAGGGAATAAAGTAAGTTAACATAGGCAAAATTTTGTGAATATTAAAGTACCATATAAATAAAACATATAAAGTTTATAAAATATTTGGGGTGATGGGATATCTTCTATTTATTCTGCATTTCATATAGCACACAGAGTAACAGTGGTCATGGGAAGCACATTCATGGGCCTACTCTAAATAATTATTGATTCATTGAAAGATTAAATCTTCTGCTACTGTGAATTCACAAAAAAGTGTTGGTTGTGTTTGGATGTACTCCTTCCTTTTGTATATTTCTCAGAAATTTTATCTTTCAAGCCTCTGTTCAGTTGTTAATCTTCCTATGATTTCCCATTTTCTTGATACCTCACTTCTCAAAGTTCCTTGAATTTAATCATCTGTAAGAGTTCAGACAGAAAAGTTCCTGGGACAAACTGGTATACTGTTTTGATATATTTTTAATCCTTTCTGTGAAATGTGCCATGAATTATTGCCTAGATGGATAAAATAATTCCTTTTTGTCACTGAATTAAAATATAATATTGTAAACTCATTCTTTAAATACTCACTAAAATCATCTTTGGTACATTTCAATATTAGCTTAAAGAGAAATATGATTGTGTGCCTCATTTTATTTCTCTATGATTTGATTTTTTTTCTACTGGGTTGTATTTTTTATGGCCATTTTCTTTGGTGACTTTAAAAAAGTTGCTCTTAAGTTTTTTTTATGAATCAGTGCTCTACCTGAGTAATTATGTGTGACATAATAAAAATCATATGCTAATTCAATAAATACTGGTTGAGTTCATCAGGATTTTTTTGTTGTTTGTATTTATAGTGTGGGGGATTATCATATGTCATTTCATAAAAGATAAGAATTTTTTAAAGCATAATTCTAGACACAAGGTCATTTCTTGATTGATACTTAGTAGGTGCTTATGAAAAGAAATTTACAGAGTATAGTGGTATGTTTCAAATATTTTACTCTCTCCTTTCATAATTTGCATTGATCAGTAAGTATGGACTCCTCAGAGATAACTCTTTTGTGACATCTGATGGCAGTAACCTTGTCCTTGGACTCCATTTTTGTATATTAGTCCCTTTTCATTTTTCATTCAGAGACAAACAAATTTGATAGATTTGGTGACATGCATTATCTTATTTTAGTATTTACCTTTATCAAGTGATGTTTTCTTAATTTTTTTTTCTTCTTCAAAGCAAGTGGGTCAAAAAAGTCACAAAAAAATTACAGACTTCATTAAAGAGAATGACAATGAGGAGACAACATATCAAATCTATGGGATACAGCCAAATCAGTACTCAGGAGAAAAATTATATCTCTGAATGCCTATATGAACAAAATAGAGAGGGAGGAGATCAACTGAATGGGCATGCAACTTAAAAAATTAGAAATTTTTTTCTAAAATAAAAAAGAACAAATTAAAAATCCCCATATAAAAACTAAGTTGGAAATCATAAAAATCAAAGGAGAAATTAATAAAAGGAAAAGTACTATTGAACTAATAAGTAAGACCAGGAGCTGGTACTTTGAAAAAACCAAATAGAGAAAGTACTGGTAAATCTAATTTAAAAAAAAAAGAAAAAAGAGAATCAAAATAATAGTATCAAAAATGTAAAGGGCAATCTCATCTCTAATGAACTGGAAATTAAGACAATTATTAAGAGCTACAATGCCCAGTTTTATGGCAACAGATATGATCATCTAGGTGAAATGGACAAATATTTACAAAAATATGAAATGCCTAGATCAACAAAAGAGGCAATAGAATACTTAACTAATACCATCTCAAAAAGAAATTGAACAAGCTGTCAAGGAACTCCAAAAGAAAATATCCCCAGTTCCTGATGAATTAACAAATGAATTCTATCAAACATTTAAAGAACAACAAATCCTAATACTAAACAAACTACTTGACAAAATAAGGAAAGAAATCTTGCCAAATTCCTTTTATGACATAAGTATGGTACTGATTCCCAAACCAGGAAGACCAAAAACAGAGAAAGAAAACAACATATTAATCTCCTGAATAAAGAAAGATCCAAAAATCTTAAAATAAAATACTAGCAAAGAGACTACAGCAAGTAGTCATAAGGATTATCCACTATGACCAGGTGGATTTATACTAGGAACTCAAGGCTGATTTAACATTAGGAAAACCATCCACATATTTGAGCATATCAATAACCAAACTAACAGAAACCACATTTATTTCTCAATAGATAAAGAAAAAGCCTTTCACAAAATATACCCCCATTACTATTACAAATACTAAAAATATAGAAATAGAAGGATCTTTCCTCAAAATAATAAACAATATTTATGTAAAACCATAAGCAAATATTATCTGAAAAGGAGGTAAGTTAGGAGCCTTCTCAATGAGATCAGGAGTGAAGCAAGGATTCCCATTATCACCACTATCATTTAATATTGTTGGTGGTGTTGTGAATTGATCCAACCATTGTGGGAGACAATTTGGAACTATGCCCAAATGACTTTAAAAGAATGCCTATCCTTTGATCCAGAAATACCACTACTAGGTTTATACCCTAAAGGGATAATTGTAATAGTTAAAGGGATTGTATGGGATTGAAGAGGTACAGGGAGTAAGGAAGGGTTTGTAACAGGGAATGGAGGAGTTGCAGGGACATAGGGAATATGGATCCTGGTGAGGTAAAAGGAGAGAGATACCCCCTATTGAGAGGCTATCTTTGAAAAATGGGGTTCTTGAGAAATGGACTAACTATGATAGCCTAAGGGGAGGTCTTTGATTGATGTTGAGGATACCCCATAACAGGTAAGCATGGACCCCCGTGAAGGACAACCCCCCCAGACCAAGGTTGCCCAGCAGGGATCCAATAAGGACCGTTTGTGGTTGAACAGCTGTCCTGAGGTTCAGCTTCCCCTATGTCCCCCTGAAATGATAGTCATCTTATCTGACTGCAGATTATTTAAATAAAGATGAATTTTAATAATAAGTTTGGATTGGGAAAATATCAAGGAAGAGGGAATTGGGGTTACCCTAGATTGGGTTTGAGTCTCTCTCAACTTTTGAGCTGAGGCCAGGCCTCGTAGGCTGGTAGAGGATTTCTTTTTTTTCCCCTGTCTATGCTAATCTGTGCTAGTTTTCTTAAATTCAAAGTCTTTAGCAGAAAACAGCAAAAGGAAGAAAAGGTTCTGACCTTCAGAGCTGATTGGGCCTGTCTCTTTGGGCTGACACCTCTAAAGACCGGTCTTACATTTCAAACCACTCCCCTTAAATCCTTTTCTTTGATGACATGATCATAGGAATCTAGGTAGAGCACACAGTTGGGAAAATCCATGAATAAAGGTACTTTTATCCCGAGGCAGAGAGAGAGCTCTCCTTCCAGTCCAAGGGCCAGGAAGGAGACAGTTCTACAAGAGCAACTGTCATTTTCCAACTCCCCCTTTCCCCCACCAACTGTCATTGCTATTCATCAATTTCACTATAACCTTCCAACTTCTGTTTGTCCACCTCAGTGGCAGAAAGTCCAGAGCTTGATTCAGTTTTCCTTTTCACATAATAATAAAAAAAAATGTTTGTATAAAATATTCACAGTCATTCTCTTTGTGGTGTCAAAAAATTGGAAAACGAGGGGGTGTCAATCAATTGGGGAATGACTGAACATGCTGTGGTATATGATGGTGATGGAATATTACTGTGCTATAAGGAATGATGAACTGGAGGATTTCTATATGAACTGGAATAAACTTCATGAACTGTTTCAGAGTGAAATGCACAGAATGTTATACACAGAAAGTGAAATATTGTAGAATAATGCAATGTAATGGACTTTGCTAATACAAAACAATCCCAAGGGACTTATGAGAAATAATGCTATCCACATGGAGAGAAAAAACTGTCGGAGTAGAAACACAGAAGAAAAATAAATGACTTATCATTTGTTTATATGGATATAGGATTTGGGTTTTGGTTTTAAAAGATTGTTCTATTGCAAAAATAAATAAGGAAATATACAAGTTATATCATGTGTATAACCCTGTGGAAATGCTTATTGGATATCAGAAGTCTGAGGGAAGAGAAGAGGGAAAGAAAATGAAATATGTAAACATGGAAAAAGTTTAAAAATTAAATAATTTTTAAAGTGTTTTGTTTTTTTCCTATGCTGGGAAGTGAAGTGACTCACCACTATGGCTTCTTTATTTCTCTCTACAATTCCAGGCTGCCCAAAATCATATAGAGTGACCAGGCCACCATAGACTACCTTATGTCTTCTGTCTTTACTTTTTTCCCCTTTCTTAAAATAGGACTTAGCAGAAACTATCTGGGATGGTCAGGGAGGTGAGATGTGACTGCCTACAGTACAGTTTCCTACAATTCCTTCCCTTTTTTTGCTCTCTCTGCATGTTCTGGATCCTCCTTTCCTTTCTCTTCCACTTCATATCAATCTCTTTTCTCATTCTTGTGTGGGTAAAACACATTCAGAATAGCCAGCAGAATTGGGGGTGGGGGGTGGGGAGGACTCTTCGCTCTTCCCTTCTCCACAGAAACCTTCCATTAGCTTCAAACTACACAGAAACAAACCTGACTGTTTCTCTCCTCACATAGCTGTGATATGAGATAGATCAATTCTTTTCTGGTATGTAATAAAGAACACCATCAGATCTTCCCTTCTGCCCTGATTTTTACAGTTTTCCATGTGTTACCATGTACTTTTCATGTACCATGTAATTTTCAATATTGTTATTTGACCTGTCAATTTTAGATTTACTCCACCCTGCTTAGTCTTTAGAATTCTAGCAACCAGAAATGTATACACCCCCACTTAAGGAGTAGCTGTAGGGGAGGATGGTCTGTGACCTGCGTGTGCTAGCAAGTGACAAATCAGAAACAACTGACTGACCCCTAGGGCTGTCTCCTAAGCCAAGTTTAAGCCACCATTGGTACATGTGAGACACAGGAAGTGATGTAAATAACTGCCTTTGTATTTTGCATCATTTCCTGTGAGGGGGACTTTGGCGGCTTTTGCAGTTTTTGTGGATTTGGGTAGTAAAACTTGACTTGGAGGAGCTCTGAAGCATAGACCTGAGACTGCTTCCATTAGTCAACCACATGATGAGTGATAAGGCTTAATCCTCTTTCCCTGGCTTTCTGAAAGCACCAGCATCCAAGGAGGCCCCTCATCGTGGAGGAGGCCTTATGGCTAGAAGCTGAGCTAGATTTAATCTTCTGGGAAGGTCCCTTGGCTGAGGCCTCTGGGACTTTGGCTCAGGCCAGGCTAGAGTAGATCTTTACCCCTTTCCCTTTTTTCCTTCTTAATTTCTTCCTTATATTGTAAATAAACCACCATAAAATTCTATTCTGACATGAGTATTTCATTGGAAATTAGAATTTAAATCCATGGAGACCCTTAAATAATATATTCAATCTCAACCCTAAATTTTAACCTTAATAGACTTACTTCTTCAACCTATTAACCTAAAGGCCTTGAGGTCTTCCCTACCATTGCAGTTTTAGAGCACTCATTTTTCCATCCAATCTGAAGATGAAAACTAATTTGCTGTTACTCTCAATTAGATTATAAATTGCTTGAGAATAAAAGCTGATGGGGCCAACCTTGTGGAGTAAACCAGAACAGCTCTGTGTCCCCATTAAAATCCTCTTCAATCAAGACTAAAATATTACCCATCACAAAATAATTATAGGAGTGAAAGAACCAAAAAAGGAGAAAGAGTGAAACAACTTTAAAGAAAAGAAAAACCCAGAAGGTAAGCAGAGAAAATGTGGGCTATTGGGGTGAAAGGAGTACAGAGCCAGCAAGAACCTAGAGCAACAAGGGAAGAATAAGCCCAGAACAACCCCACAACACACACATACACATCCCATATCTGCTGTCACAGGTTTTAAAGTTAATTCCAAACCAACATTCAAACCCTGGGCAAATAGTGATCCAAGCCAACCCACATCCCTTGAAATTTCAGATCTTTGGAGAAGTTCAAAGTCCCAGCCCAGGGCATTCTCAAATTGCCTCTTCTAGCTCTGTTTTTCTAAGTCAGTTCTGATTTCTAAGACCTGATATGGATTGGACACAGATTCTGGAAGAACTCAAAAAAGGACTTCAAAAACCAATCAAGAGAGGCAGAGGAAAAGTGGGAAAGTGAAATGAACATGATGCATGGCTAAATGAAAGTGATGCAGGAAAAAATGGGCCAACTGAAAAAGGACAACAAAAAAAATGACAGAGGAAAATCATGTCTTAGAAACCAGAATTGACAACCAAGAAACTAATGATTTCATGAAAAATTAAGAAACAATAAAAAACAATCAAAGGAATGGAAAAAGAGGAAAACATAAAATTTATTGAAAAAAATGACCTAGAAAATAGATCTAGGAGAGACAATTTGAGAATTATTGAACTACCTGAAACCATGATCAAGGGGAAAAAACACTTTAGGTATCATATTACAAGAAATTATTACAATGAATATAATAGCTAAATACAAGAGCCACCAAGCTAATGCTAAAGAACTTCAAGCAGTCAAAAAGAAATCACAAATACCATGGAGCTACAATCAGGATCACACAGGATTTAGCAGCTTCTACTTTAAAGGATCAAAAGACATGGAATAAGATATTCAGGAAGTTGAAAGATTTGGGTTTTACCAGCCAGAGTTACCTATCCAGAAAAACTGAGTATTTTCTTTCAATGGAAAAAATGGACACTCAATAAGATAGATTTCCAAGCACCCCTGAGGAATAAGTCAGAATGAAACACAAAATTTGTAGTCCAAACACAAGACACAAGAGAAGCCCCAAAAGGTAAATAAGAAAGAGAAAATTTAAGGGACTCATTAAGGTAAAAATGTTTATATGTCTACATGGAAAAAATATTTCTGTGATTCTCAAGAAATTACTCTAAATTATAGAATAGAAGGAATTTACTCAGAAAGAGGGTGGAGAAGTAAGCTGATTATGATGATATGATGTTTATTCTGCTATATGATAATATGATGTGTATGTAAATGTGATGACATGGAACAATATGTATGTATGATATGATTTACATGCATATGAATGGCTATTAAAATCAATCAAGTGTTGAAAGAAAGGGTTGCACTTTGAGACGGGGAAGGGAGAGATAGAATGGGGTAAATTATCATATACCATAAAGAGGCATAAAAAATCATTATAGATTGGGGAGAATAAGGATAGTGATGGGCAAGGCTTAAACTTTAATCTTATCATAACTTGGTCAGAGAGGGAAAAACAAGTATACTCAGTGTATATATATATATATATATATATATATATATATATATATATATATATATATATATATATATATATATATATATATATATATATATACACCCTACAGAGAAGTAGAAGGGGAATAAGACAAGGGAAGGGGGAGGTAACTGGAAGTAGGGGGAAGTTAGGGGGTAACAAAAAAAAGCAAAATACTTGTCAGGAAGAACAAAGTAAAAGGGAATAGAGCTGGATTTAAAGGGGATAATAATATGGAGGATTATACACAATTAGTAATCATAATGCTGAATGTGAATGGGTTGAATTCATCTTTAAAACTGAAATGAATAACAGAGTGGATTAAAAAGCAGAATCCTACTATTTCCTGTTTACAAGAAACACATTTGAGGCAGGGTGATACACACATATTCAAGGAAAAAGGCTATACTAGAATTTATTTTGCATGACCTAAAGTAAAATAATAAAGCAGGAGTAGCAGTCATGATACCAGACAAAGCTAAAGTAGAAAGTGATAGGATTAAGTCCAACACACATGACTGAAGAAAAGGTATAGATGGGACCAGCTCACCTAATGGAGCCAAAAATGGTACCAGGAGACTAGCCTGCCTAGATAAGCTCGATCAGTATAGGGAGGATCAGCTTACCCAGGCTCACTGGTAGGTTACTAGCAGGCCCAAATCACCAAGTTAGATGGATTCCCAATAAGATCATAAGTGAAGTAAAAATATCCATTATCATCACTATTATTTAATATTGTACTAGAAATGCTAGCTTTAGAGATTAGAGAAGAAAAAGAAATCGAAAGATTTAAAGGAGGCAATAAGGAACCTAAACTATCATGTTTTATGGATAATATGATGGTATACTTGGAGAATCCTAGAAAATCAAATATAAAACTAGTTGAAATAATTAATAATTTTAGCAAAGTTGAAGGATACAAAATAAACCCACATAAATCATCAGCATATCTATATATTTTCAACAAACCTCAGCAACAAGATGGAGGCATAACTCTACCAAATCTTAAAATGTACAATAAACCAGTAATCCTCAAAACAATCTAGTTCTGGCTAAGAAATAGAAAAGTAGATCAATGGAATAGAACAGAAATAAATGACCTCAGCAATCTAGTGTGTGATAAACTGAAAGACCCCAGTTTTTGAGATTAAAAACTTACTACTTGACAAAAAATGTTGAGAAAATTGGAAAAGACTATTGCAAAAATGAAGTTTAGATCAGTATGTCACACCCTATAACAAAATAAGGTCAAAATGAGTGTATGATTTAAATATAGAGTGATATTATAAGTAAATTAGGGGAATGTAGAACAGTTTACCTGGCTGATTTATGGGAGAAGGAAAGAATTTATGACCAAACAAGAGATAGAAAACATTAAAAGATGTAAAATGAGTAATTTTGATTACTTTGTGGTGGCAAAAAAAAAAAAAACTGGAAAATGAGGGGATGCCCTTCAACTGGGGAATGGCTGAACAAATTGTGGAGAAATTAGAGGAATTCCATGGGAACTGGAACGATCTCCAGGAATTGATGCAGAGTGAGAGGAGCAAAACCAGGAGAACATTTTACACAGAGACTGATACACTGTGGTACAATAGAATGTAATGGACTTCTCCATTAATGGCAATGCAGTGATCCTGAACAACTTGGAGAGATCTACAAGAAAGAACACTATCCACATTCAGAGGAAAAACTGTGGGAGTAGAAACACAGAAGAAAAACAACTGCTTGATTACATGGGTCAAGGGGATATGGTTGGTGATGTAAACTCTAAATGAACATCCTAATGTAAACACCAACAAAATGGAAATAGGTTTTGATCAAGGACACATGTAATACCCAGTGAAATTGTGTGTCAGCTATGGGAAGGGTAGAGAGGAGGGAGGGAAAGTTTTGTAACCAAGGAATAATGGTCTAAATTGACTAAATAAATTAATTAAAAAAATAATCTAGCCCACAAGACTCTCAAAAAAAAAAAAAAGGTCTTGTATAAACAAAACCAATGCAACCAAAATTAGAAGGGAAGCAACAAACTGGGAAAAAATTATAACAAAATTCTCTGACAAAGGTCTAATTTCTCAGATATATAAAGAAATAAGTCAAATTTATAAGAATCCAAGTCATTCCCCAATTGACAAATGGTCAAGTGATATGAATAGACAGTTTTCAAATGAATAAATCAAAGCTATCAATAATATTATGAAAAAAATATTCTAAATCCCTGTTCATTAGAGAAATGCAAATTAAAACAACTCTTAAGTACCACCTCACACCTATCAGATTGTTTAATATGACAGTAAGGAAAATGGTAAATGTTGGAAGGGATGTGGCAATTGATCCAACCATTCTGGAGGATAATTTGGAATTATGCCCAAAGGGCTATGAAAGAATTTATTGGTCCAGTAATGCCACTACTGGTTCTTTATCCCAAAGTGATAAAATAAAAGTAGGAAAGAACCTGTTTTTACAAAAAAATTTATAGCTGTGCTTTTTGTGGTGGCAAAAAAATTGGAAACTTAAAGAATGTCCATCAGTTGGGAAATGACTGAACTAATTGTGGTACATGATGGTGATCGAATAGTATTGTGCTATAAGGAATGATGAACAAGATGATTTAAGAAAAATCTTGAAAGACCTATTGTAACATTTAAAATTAGTTTCTCTGCTAGAAGTATTATACTTTATGAGGTTTATTAAGATTAAGATTGAAAGAAAATACAAAATAAGAAAGCACGTGCCTAGGAGGGCCGAATGGCCAATTCACTTACACTACATCATGAGAGACATGTGTCCCTGGAAGCGCAAGCAACAGGAGCGAGAGAAGGCAGATTCTGTTTAAAAACCCCTCTCTCCTCGTGGCCCAGGTGATGACCTCACCCGAGATTATAGGGAACTCTGGGAGCTACCAAGGACTCCTGGGAATTGAAGTCTGGGGTTCAAATCTCCATTTTTACACTATGTAAACTGATGCATAATGAAATAAGCAGCACCAGGAGATCATAAATGAGTTTGGAAAAGTTATGTGGAAATGTATTAAGATTTAAAAAATTAAAATATAATAAATAAAATATAATTAAAAAATTAAAAATAACCTTACTTTTTAGGATTAGTATACTCTCTTTGTCTCCTCTTTCCCAATCAAAAGATGTTTTTCCTTCCAAAATGCATTATATTTTCTAGTTCCTCAGTTAAAATCACTTTTTAACAGAAACAATTATAATATCTGAAATAAATTATAATATTGATGATATTCTTTATAAAATTATTCTTTCCTGTCTTAACCATATTATTCATAGATGTCCATGAAATATAGGTAAAATAACTATCTATTCAATGATTTTACATGGAGTATATCATATGAAATCACTTTGTGAAATGACATTTTAAATATTCCAAACAATAATTGTTTTTCACCTCCACATTCTATTTGTGCTGCAAAGTTATAGTCAAAGTAACTATTGTCTCTGTTTAGATATTCACTAAAATGTGGGCTGCCTACGCACATATACACATAAGTGGATACATGCCCAACAGTATCCCTAAATTGTACATTGCTTGATTTAATTTGAGCAGTAAGCATTCATTATCCATTTTGTTCCTCATGTGTGCATGGTTAGGTCAAGATCATTTGAGCAGTGGTAGATTTCATTGAATAGACTGCAATATTTCAGGTCTTGGTACAAGCAAGATGATTTACTACAAATAGTAGCATCTGCAGAATGTAATTGTCTATAGTGAATTCCTCTTCAACTTAGAATACATGTAAGATCTCTTCCATCATAACCTTGGAGAACCCTAGTAGTTATGTAACACATATTTGTCGAATTGATCTGCATATGAGAAGCCATTGCTGTGAGACAAGCTATTTCTTTTATTGAACATTTCTAAATTTTAAGAATCATCTTCGTTCAAAGAAGGTAATTTTGCATTGGTATTAATATTATTACTAATACTGTCCTCTGGAGTGAATTTTAACTAATTTGATTTCTTCCATATACAACAGTTTAATGAAGAAAATTAGCCATTATATCTTCTCTTTTCTAGGAAACATATCCTCAATTTCTTTAATTAGTCCTCATATGGTATGATCTCAGGTTCTTTGCCATGCTATTCAGCCTCCTCTGGACACATCACACTTTATCATTCTAGTTCCTACAATATGATACTCAAAGGGAAACACAATTTCCAGATGTGGTATGATCATTGCTCAGTAAAGTGAAACTCTTATGTCAAATGTTTTGATCACTATATTCTCCACAGTACTTTAGAGAACATGTTAAAGCTTTTTGACTCTCATATTGTTGACTCATAATGTACCTACAATGAAATAAAAGTCTGGTAAAATTTTTGACATGAACTATTTTAATCCTCTGACTTTTTCTGTACTTGTACAGTTAAAGATTTAAGGATTAATGTATATGCCTTTAGATTTTTCCTTATTCATATTATTATAATTAGCTCAATTATCTTTTTCTGTTGATATTATTTTGTGTCCTGACTATAATAAATATGTTAGCAATCTACTCCAGTTTTGTGCCATCTAAAGATTTGTTAGGTATCCTACATAAGCCTGAAATTTCAAATCATGAGAAATAAAGCATATCATAAAAATTAAAAGCTAGCATTAGTATGAATACTCACATTTCTAAAATACCCTATGATTTACAAGATTGTGAAGTGGCTAGTGTAAATATTCTTTCCAATTAACAGAAGAAATAGAATTTAAGTAGCAAAAGCACAGTCAAATATCCAGGAATTTTTATATTCAAGAGGTATACAAATACCACATCAACTGGAATTCAGTGGATATTTCTTGGGAATTAAAGCAGGAAATATTTATTGGGCTAGCATTAGTGAGGAAGGCTTCACAGAGGGAGTAGCACTTCAGATTTGGATCTTGACAGTAAGTAGTAAACTTCTAAGACTTAAGGAAATATAATAAAGTTTCTAAAAGAGTTTAAATCAGGGAATAGATGTCAAAGAACAGCATGTTAATGGCTATTCTCAAAATAAATGACTATACAATATATCAAGTTGTTAATATGAATAGGCAAAATAAGATGAAATGCCAAAAGATTGAACATAATTAAGGAATTTCATATGAAAATTATAAAAGAAGGGTGCTGGGAGCAAGTAAAATAATACAAATGATCTAGAACCAATTTTCAAGCTTTTAATTTTCAAGTCAGAGAAAACTGGTCCCTCAAAGAATTTTGCCATATGTCTAGAATTATTTGTTTTGCCTTAAATGTTTAGATTAGGCAAACTGACCCAGTGACCTTGGTAAGATAAATTCTGATCTACCTGGAAGCATCATTTTCCTCTCCCATTTTTAATCTCCTATTCTTTTAGGCATCAGCTGACCTGTTCCCAGTTTGGGAAAGAAGCAATAACCAGGATTTCACTTTTGCTGTTCCCCACAATTGCTCGTTTACAAACATGTATGGGGAAATGCTAATTTGTGAGGGAAAGAATAAGACAGTTCTCTAGAATGCCTTGGCATTCTTGAACTGTAGGAGTCCTAGGTAGGAAAAGGTTTCAGTAGAGAGGTTATGCATTGAAAAAGAATAAATAAACATTTATTAAGTGCCTACTATGTACCAGAATTTGATCTGTCTACAAGGGAAAGACAAATTTCATTTTATTAAAATACTACAATTTATTCAGCAAACTTATTCCCTGAGTCTTTTTATTTCATATATCAAACTTTTCCTAAAATCTTTTAGTTACTTTTTTCTTAAAGTCCAGTTTTTCATTAAAGTTGCCTTGTATTAATGCATTATTTGAGTTTGTTTGGAAAATCATGGGGAATTCTTCATAGAGTTCCTTTTTCTTTTAATCTTTTGTCACACATATTAGCATGGTAACTGGAAATGTATTTTCATGTTCATAATCAACAGTACAAGTTGAGGTGATATCTTCTGTGTTTTATTTTTCTACATGACAAAACCAGTTCTATAAACTTAAAAATAATTTCTGACTATTGTGAATTTTAAAAGTCTCCATCTTGGTCTAACACCCAAAAATGGTGCACACCCACACTACACGGGCATGCGCTAGTCAATGACAAATCAGAAATAATTAACTGCCCACCTGGGCTGTCCTAAGCCAAGCTAGAGCCAACCATTGGATTTTGTGAGACACAGGAAGTGAGGGAGGGAACAGCCTCTGGAATTCGCTCACTTCCTGTGGGGAGAGCGAGAGGGGAGTTGGTGTTAGGAGCTTGGAGAGAGAGGACGCCCGCAGACAGCTTTCCTTCAGATCGGTCACGTGAGTTAAGGACTGATTCTTTCCACCTGGGCCTTTAGGCCTAAAGCTCCCTCTGCCTTGGTCAGAGGTTGAGTAGCCCCTTTCCCTTTTCTCTTCTCTCCTTCTCTCCCTCTCCTTTTCCCTACTCCCGTTGTGATTAAACCTCCATAAACTCCATTCTGACTTGAGTGTTTCATTTTAGGAGTTTCTTAAGTAAATTCCTTGGCGGCCATTGTTCAATATTACATAAATCCTGTAGCCATATTTTAGCCATTACAATATTATAACCCTCTCCCAGAGGCCTAAATTTCCCCATTACACTATGCATAATTTTCTTTCTTTTTGTTTTAAAGATTTGTCTATTTTATTTCTTATGCCAGACTCATATCTGGATTGGTATACTTAATTATTTGTATTTTACTCATATAATCCTCCTTTCTCATGTCCAGAAAAACTTTGACTATTTTGATTAATCACTGTGTGACTGCCTTTTACAATTGTCTTTATTCATATTATTATAATCATTTTATAATATTGTTTTACTAGATTTCCTTTTTTATCTATTATTCATATAATTTCCCCAATGATTTTCTGAATTCCTCATATTCATGATTTGGATGCAATATAATATTTCATTTTATTCATATACAACTACTTTTAAACCATAACCCAGTCAAAGGGCACCCACTTCATTTCTAAGTTTTATTACATCTAAAATTTATTACTTATGAAAATATTGTTACTTATGTGGGGCCTTTCTAACTTCATATGCACATTCCCTTAGAGCTTATGTTCTAAACGAGGGAAAATTTTTTCAGTGGTTATAAAGATATTGTAAGGAATTAGGGTTTGACTAAATATGTGAAAATTCTAAAGTAATATGGTATTCACTGATTTAAAAATATTATAGCTCAAGTAAAAATGACTTTTTTATAGCTTTTATGTACAAAAGTGTGGAAAAAGTGAAATTAGAGAAATACAAAAGGGGAGTAGAGAATATATCTACCCTATCACACTAAATATTGCTCCAGAAAGGCTTGTTAACCCTTGACCAAGAGTTCCACCCACATGGCCTCCTCCAAGAAGGAAAGGCCTTTCTGAAATTAATCTCTCTCCAGAAGCCAGGAAAGGAAGGACAGCTACTCAGTCACCCAAAAAACAGTCCAAGAGCCAGAGTCCCAGGTCAAAGTCTCAAGGTCCAAGTCCAAAGTTACCCCCAAGAGTCAGGTCACAATGGACCAGTGGAAGCTCCTCCAAACTCCAGATTCAGGCTGAAGAGGATTTCTGAAGACTATCTCCAGAAAACTACTTGCAGAAGACTCTCCAGCTGAAGAAGTTCAGGGCTTTTATGCCTTGTACCTTCTCCTCTTCATAGGGGCCAATCACAGCTTCCAAATTGCCTAGCACGGCCGGGGTGTTTGGGGGGGAAGGGACAGTGTCTGTGGGATTCACAACTATCATCCTCTGAAGGTATAAATTCTTATAAAAAGGATTCACAAGTTCCTGACTGATTCAGTTTCTGAGGGTGTGAACTCTTTAAGTAAGTGACTTGTGAATTCTCTTGTTGGCTAACAAAGTATTAAGTAGGGGTGTTTCAGTTTTTGGTTGATCAATTTAAAAGTTGTTGCTAGACAAAGAAAATATGATTCACACTTCACAGACATCCATGATTTTTCTTGCACAATTCCAATTTATTCTGCCATTTTATGGTTATATAATATATGCATAAAGAAAATAAGTTATACAGAAGAATAAAGGAAGGATGCATTGGAGCAAAAGAAAATAGAGTTGTTTTAATTTCTTAAGAGTATATAGGGGCAGCTGGGTGGCTCAGTGTATTGAGAACCAAGGCTAGGGATGGGAAATCCTGGACTCAAATCTGGTCTCAGGCTTCTTAGATATGTTACACTGGGCAAATTACTTAACTCCCATTTTTCTAGCCTTTACCACTCTTTTCTGTTGGAACCAATACACAGTATTGATTTTAAGACAGAATGTAAAGATACAATAATAGTCTATTGTGGGACTCACTATTCATTAAATACTGCTGAGAAAACTAGAAAAACAGTATAACAGAAACTAGGTACACACCAATACCTAAGACCATATGCCAAAGTAAAGTCAAAATGGATACAAAATTTGGAAATAAAGATCTAGAAATAAAGGGTGAAACCACAAACAAATTAGAGGAGCATAGAACAGTTAACAGCCAAATCTATGGATAAGGGAAGAATTTATGTCCAAACAAGATAAAGAAACATTATGAGATGTAAAATAGATAACTTTGACTACATTAATGTTATTTGCACAAACAAAATCGATTTAATCAATATTAGAAAGGAAACAATAGATTGGGGAAAATATATCAAGTTTTCTGACAATAGCCTCATTTCCCAAATATTTAGAGAAAATTGAGTCAAATTTAAAACAATACAAAGCATCCCCCAATTGACAATGGACAAAAGGATATAAACAAGCAATTCTCAGATGAAGAAATTAATCCTCTTTTTTAGTTATATTAAAAAAACTCCAAATCCTTAGCTAATATTGCAAAATAGGAAAATGATAAATGTTGGAGGAGATGAAGTCAGATTTGGACACTAATTTGGATCTGTTAACTGATACAAACTGAGCAACCTGAAGAGCACTTTGTAACCATGTTCAAAGGACCATAAAATTGTGCATACTCTTTGATATTAGCAATAGTACTACTACATCTGTATTCCAAAGAGATCAAAGATAGGAAAAAAAGAACTTGCTTATGTAAAAATATGTAAAACAACACTTTTTGTGGTAGCAAAGAAATGGAACCTGAAAGGATGTTTATCAATTGGGGAATAGTTGAACAAATTACGGTATAAGAAAATAATGGAATAATATTCTAGCATAAGATATGACAAACAATATTATCACAAAAATATGAAAAGAATTATATGAAATGATGAATGAAAATGAAAAATGGTGAAATGAACAGAACTAGGAGAATGTTGTATAGATCAACTGTGAATGACCTCACAATTACTAGCAATGCAAAGATCCAGGACAGCTCCAAGGGACTCATGACCAAAAAGGCTACCCACTGCCATAGAAGGAAATGACAGATTCTGAATGCAGATTGAAGCATATTATTTTTCATCTTATTTCTTTCAAGAGTTGTATTTCATTGTAGAAGGGATATGTTTCTTCTTTCCCAACAAGATGAATATGGAAATGTGTATTGCATGATAACATATGTATAACCTGCATCAATATTACCTGGTACCTACAGGTGGAAATAACAAAAGTGAAAATTGATTGTAATATGTTGGAAAATTATAATTAAAATGTATTTACATGTGAAAAAGCAATTAAATAATTTTTTTAAAGGGACTATTGTGACATTCGGGACTGCTGGTATTTTGGTATTTAGAGCCTGGACAAGAATGTAGACCCAGGGAACAAAAAAGAGAATAGCTACATGAGAAGTATGGCTGAGCTAGCATTGATGAAAAATGGTAGAAGATTTCATAGGAAAAGTAAGAGCTAAAGCTAAGACCTAGATTTTGAGGGTGACAAAATGAGTAAACATTTGTGCCATTGACAGAATTAAAGTAATGTGATCCAGTGGGAAGAATACTTGCTCTAATGCTTGCTAGCTTGTGATTTTGAGTTCGTAACAGCCTCTTAGACCTTCTGTTTCTTCATTTATAAAATAGTAGGCTAGACAAGAAGGTTCCAAAACTCCTTCTAACTTTAATTTTAAGATCCTATATCAAGTCATAACCAGTGAAATGCTCTTTTAGGATAGGAAAGTAAATTTACTTTTGGACATGTTAAGTTCCAAAGTACAATGGTATAACAACATGGAGATATTCTCAAACATTTAGAGTTGTGGGTTTGGAGACTAGCTGAGAGTTTTAGGATGCAGCCAAGATTTTCGGATTTGAAGGCGTAAATGCAAATTGGATTGTTGAGGAAGGTAATGTAGATACAGAAGAGAATAGGGCCATGATATAATGAAAAGGAATCACTACACAGGGTCAGAACAAAGGCAGGGTAATTGAAAGAGTTAGTGAAAGAATGGCTCAAGACAAAAGAGGAGAACCCTGTCAGAAGGAAGGAGTGATTGAAGGAGCCAGAGAAGGAATGGTTGCAGACTGAGGAAGAGAACTAAGAGAGTGTCAACTCACAAAGAAAAAGCTGATAGACCAGAGGAAGTGAATAGGCTACAGGATCAAGTAGTGTAAAAAATGGGAATAACAAGTAGTAACCATTAGGTTTGGTGATTAGAAGATCACAAGTGTATCTTAAAAAATAGTACATTTGGAAGAAAAAGAGTTCAGTTGGAGTGCATGTAAAGTATCAAAGAAGAGGAGAATATGACAAATTTATAAAGGAATAACTGCGCCAGATTATGGAGGGCTTTGAATGCCAGGCAGAATATCATAAAATTTGCCTGTATAAGTGTGAGGGAACCCCTGAAGACTTACTCAGGGGAAACATGACAGTTTATGACAGTGGTAAGAAAGGATCCCTAGTCTCAGGAATATTACAGTCTAGATTCTGTATTTTTTGTTTTTCAAGTGACCTTTCTGGTATATATGTATATATATATATATATATATATATACACATACACACATATATATATATACATACATACATATGTATATATACATATATGATTTATTTATTTCCTATATCTTTTATATTATGTGCATTTTACTTATATTTCATGTTTTATACATATATTATCCCTTAGGGTCTATGTATACATATATGTGTTATTTTTATATATGTGTGAGAATGTGTAAAACTATATAGAACACAACTGTTATGACAGTGATTAGTTCTTATGTTTATTTCTTATAGTAATGCCTCATAGATCATATTTATCTGTGAACTCATTTTTAATCAAGTGACACGGCAAAGGAAAATGTGTAAGACATTATCTCTAGCAGCTTTTATTAAAATGGCACAACAAATATATAACTACATCAAATTCTCTACATTTTCACTGACAGTCAATCAAAATATTCAAAAACTAAGTATATCTTCAAACTCCTATTTATAAGTTGTATTGAGCTAGCAAATATAAGCTTCCTGAATGCAGGGTCTGAATTTACTTTTTTTATAATATACTGTACTTTGATTAGACTGACATTTATCTTACTGAAGTATAAATATCTATATGTTCATATCTATATGCGTATATATACATACATATAGATAGCTACCTACATATATACATATAAGCATATAGTACCACCTAAATGTGTATTACATACATGTATAGATGTTAAAGATGTATGTATATTGTGTGCACACATGCATTTACCTTTATATATACATAATTTCTTATAGTACCTCAAGAAATTAAGTTGAATCTTCCCTGTTTTCAAGCGATCTAGATTTGAGGCTTTGGGGATGCCACAATATGTGAAGACAAGTTTCCTTAATTCAATGTGCCATACAAAATCACATCCTGTTAATGGAAAGTGACAGAATGGAGAGATTCCTTAATCAGAAGTGATGTATAAGACTCCACATTTGAGATTAGACATGTACACATGACTGCTTCTTCTTGCAAGACTTTGTTGCTTGCTTTGTTTTGTGCCTTGGAAAGGTACTTTCCCAGTCTATTTCAAACTAGCCTATGCCAACTTTGGATTCATGCTTTTTTAGTCAGGACGTTGTGTCTGACTCAGCACTTTCCTGGGATTGTCTTTCAAGGTTTGGATGGATGACTTGAAACTGCGTGGGAAGCCATCTTCCCAAGGCATTAAATAAAAGAACAGTGAGTTTCCTAAAATGAAATTGCGGGTAATGAAGACATTGAAGATGGTTACTCTTTAGTTTTCTCATAACACTTAGAATTTATTTTTGCCCTTCTTAAACTTATTTTATAACAGTAATTTATGTCTGTTTCCCATCCCAACTCACATTACAGTGTTAATACTATGAGGGTAGGATTGTCATGCATATGTAGACTTTCCTGATCTCAGGCTTTAGGTTCTCTGTCAGAAATTATTTTGTATTTCATTTGTATAGGCTTTGCTTTCAAAACACAGATCAGCTAGATGCCATAGTAGATAGTATACTATACTGGATTCAAGAAGATCTCATTTCAAAAGCATCTTTATGTACTTCCAAGCTATGGACTCCTAAGCAAAATGACTTACCTTCTATTGCCTCAATTTCTCCATCTATAAAGTGGGAGTAATATCTATCTATCCAGCATTGTTATAAGGATAGAGTTAAATATTGTAAAGAACTTTCTGGATCAGTATTTATTTATGTATATAATTATATTACATTATGCATCTATGCATATAATACATTAATATTGTAATATAGGCCTGTAAGGGAATTTATGCTGGTATCCTATGGTATCCTATGCTGGTAAATTACAGAGAGGTAGAGAAAGGGTTGAGAGAATGAGAGCGAAGAAGAGGTTGATCTTCCCCTCTCTTCCCCTTGGTGAAGGTAACTTGAGTTTGTTTCTCTGAAAAACAGAATATGTCTCTTCAGAGAATGGGGTTGGGAGGTGAAGGTTAAGGACTGGAGGAGAGGGCTTTAGAGAAATGACTCACTGCCTCCCTTTTTGATCTTAGCTGTTGTTGAGAGGAAGGATAGATCTTATTGCCTCTGAATCCTCCCAATACACCCAACTACCACTTTCCCTTTGAGATCTGGGTTCACTCCTCAACCCTATGATTCTCCCCAAATCTTCAGTCCCCTTCTTTGATGTCAGAAAGTAGACAGACCTGATCTAGTAGTAACATTTTAATAGAGAACCATTAAGGAAAAGGAAAAAATGAAAGTTTGGGTAAAGAAAGTGGGTAGCAGTAATCCCTAAAAGCTGGCAGACTGACCTCCCCCTTCAAATCTAAAGGGTCCAGGCTATCAGCCTTGGCCCCCTTTCTGGTCAGCTGCTAATTGTCATTTCTCTTATTCTACTCTGGTCAAATTGCTGGGGTTCAGGACATGTTGGGGAGAGAGAGGTAGGGAAAATCCTTGGAGCCAATCTTCTCAATAGATAGTTTTTTTTTCAAAGTCCAATCAATAATAGTTGAGCTGAGAAAGAATTCAGGGGTTCACTAGGAAGCTGTCAATACCCAGGGGGAAATCTCCAGCCACCAAGATCCTCAAGTCAGGCTCTAGCTGAAGGAGTCAGAGCTGAAATGGCAATTTTGAGTTCTCTTCAGTCTCTGTTCTCTTTGGAATCCTGGGTCTCTTCCTTTCTGCCCCACCCCCACGTAGGCTGCTTCTTGCTTCACTGTATCTAATTTCTCTCTTTTGCCATTTCTTCTTTTTGCATAGTCCTCTCTCTTACAATATGTATTGCTACTATTTCCCAGTAGTACTATATTAACATAGTAATTTATGACCTAGAACTACTAAATACTAAAACTAGGAGGAGGAGGAGGAGAAGGAAGAGGAGGAGTGGGAGTGGTAGTGTTAGTAATGGTAGTGGTAAAGGTAGTGGTAGTGATAGTGGTAGTAGAATCTTACCAAACTGCATTTTCTGTTCTCACAATAGAATATAAGAGCACGAACCATTGGATCTTTGTTTTCATATCTTCAGCATCCATCACAGTGCTTGGCGCATAGTAGGAGCATAATAATAACAATCATTAATAATAATAATAATAATGTTTATAATTGTGATTTAAAGTTTTCAATTCAGTTTAGATATGGAATGTCATTTGATCCTCACAACACCCTTGTTAAGTAGGCTCTCTTACTATCCCCATTTACGAATGAAAAAACAGACTGAGAATGGTTAAGTGAAATGCCCAGGATCAAACAGTTAGTATTGATCTGAAACAAAATCTGATTACAGGTTTGTCCTGACTCCATGTTAAGCACTATCAACTATTCCACTTAAATCCTTAAGTGACAGAGACAAACCAAGTTTGGGGCCTAAGAAATTAGGCAAAGGTCTAAACTTTGGAAATAATATTCCAGGTCTAAGGACAAAGATTGGAATGTGAATATCTCCCCTATCCCAGTAAACTAAATATCTTAGGAAGTGGCACAGATGGTCAGAAAAACAATCTTGAGAAAGAATATGTTTTTGTACCCATTTAACCATAAATTTACTGAACTCCACATGTACTCATGCTCCCCCTACTCCTTCATTCTTGTGTTTTTTTTTTTCCCTTTATAAACCCTGTCCCTACTCAATAAACTTTGGTGGCATTCGCTATCTGCTCTGCAGCCCCTTCTTACCCCAAATATTCTAATCTCTCTGGTCTTTATTTCTTGCTCCTACTAACATTAGGGAGTACCTGGGTCTCCCCCAGTCTGGTAGGGAAATTGATCAGGCTTTTCTTTTTTTAGACTATAATTAGGCTAGACTCTAGGGAAGGTTAGATAAGTTTATTTAGACTAGGAAAATAAATATTTGGAAAGGCTGGAGAAAATTAGATCTCTAGCCCAGGGGTAAAAGGGTCTTGGAGCAAAAGACTCTTCTCCAGAAAAGGGGCCTCTCCAGAAAAGGCACCAAGACAGGCTCTTCTCTCTTTTTTTAATGTAGTTGGAAAGCTAGAGTTCTTAGTTGCATAGTGTGCAACTTTTCAGTTAAAGGATAAAGAAATGTAACTAGACAACAATTTATATTAAAAAGTGGATTTAAAGCAAAGGAAAATATCTGACTTTTTATTGAGCTATAAACTCCATTAGTCAAAAGTATGTCATGGAAACTAAGAAGACATGATATCTTAGACTTTTAATCAGGCAAAAATGTATTAAGCACCTATTATGTGCCAAGGATTCGTTTCAGTCTAAGTATAAAAGAAAGAAAAAAGTCTGTCCTTGCTCTCTAGGATCTCAGTCTGCTGGCAGCATACAGAGTGAGGGAGAAATAGTCTTAAGATTCTTGGCCCTGGACAGACCATATCTAGGACAGTGCTTTTAATTCTCCCCACAGCATTTTAGAAAGGAAAGAGATGGGTTGGAAAATACATGGTGAAGGGATACCTAGGATGGTAAGAGGAATATTTAGCTTAGAGGAGAAAAGTTTTAAAGACAACATGCCAGCACGATTCAAATATAGGGAGGTATTGCATGTGGAATAGTATTTAGACTAACTTTTTTGTGTCCCAAAGGCAGAACTAGGAACCATTGGAGAAAGTCACTAAAGGGCAGATTTATGTTTGTTATAATTGAAAACTCTTATTTCTAGCTATCTAAATTTAGAATCTGTTGCCAAAAGAATATCCCCATCATATAAGTTCTTCAAACCAAGGTTAGATAAATACTTGTGGAGGATATGGTAGAAAGCAGTTGAACTAAATTGTCATTCAAGCCCCTTGTAGCTCCTAGAATCAATGATCCAGTGGCTTTTCTAAACATATGTACATCTGTAAAATGGAAAAATGGAAGATTTGGAGTCAAAAGACCTAGGTCTGAATACTGGCTCTACTGCTTTTTTTACTGTGTGATCTCATGTATTACCGTACTTCTTTTGACCCCAGTTTCCTCATCCATAAGATGAGTAGATTTGACTGGATAACCAGTTAAGGTCTTTTCCATCTCTAAATCTGTGATTATGAATCTGCTGATTATCATGGAAGATTATGATTCAATGCTTCTTTTACCTCAGAGGGCAGAATAAAGAGTAGCAGCTGGAGTGGAAAAGAGACATATTCATCCAACATGAGTTAAAGACTTTCTTAATAGTATAGACACACTGTAGAAGAACATGGGGTATATGGGGTGCTCAGGGAGGGGTAGTATCTCTGGTATGGAGGGCTTGTCGTGCCCTCCTAGGGCAGCTCTCCAGCCTCTGACCCCCACCTCACACCCAGCTCTCACTTGTGGCTCCCAGTAGCTGCTAGCATGCGGCAGCGGCCACACCCTGGGCAACGGCTTCGACAGGCCGGCTAAACCTTGTGAGGGTAGCCATCGGGTCATCGACCCCTGGTGAACCAGGGCTTTGCTCACCCAGCATGTGAAGACTGTTTCAGCTGAACAGACAGAAGAAACCAATAAGAAGGTTCAACGGCTGAGAGGGCGACATAGCAAAGCACTGTGGAGTGCTTAGGGCGTGTTGGAGCACAAAAGACAACACGGACATCCACTGCAGCTGAGGAAGTCTCCAGGTGCGACTTTTCCTGCCACTGGACCCAGGCTTCCAACGCTGAGAGAGTGGGACTGTCTCTGTGCATCGACTTTTCCACTTAAATCTCCTTCATGCACAAGTGTCTTTGTGCACACTCATCTATCATAGATGAAACACACAAAGACCATCGTCATCCTCGGTTACCGAGAGACTACTACTACTACTAGAAGAACATGGCATTAGAAAGAACTTTGGACTCAGAGTCATATGACATAAGTTTGAATCCAATTGTCCAGTTATTTTTCAGTCATGTCCCAACTCTAAACTACTTCATTTGAGGTTTTCTTGGCAAAGATACTAGAGTGGTTTGCCATTTTGTTCTCCAGGTTATTTTATAGATGAGGAAACTGAGGAAAAGGATGAAGTGACTTGCCCAGGGTCACATAGGAATATGAGTCTTCCTGACTTCAGGTCAAGTGCTTTATAAGCTTTCCCACCTAGGGCCTTGAATTATGACTTTGGTTGTTACTAGTTTAAAAAGTTAAAAATGTTGAAAGATTTTACTTTTGAGTCTCAGTTTCTTCATCAGCAAAAGAGAAACTTTTAATATTTGAACTAGCACATGATGGGATTGTTTTAAGTAAAGTGCTTTATAAATGTGAACTATTATTTTAATCATTAGAGCTGTCCATAAATGTAACAACTTCTCTTAAAGAGAATTAAATCTTAAGATGACTTGAATACAACAAGGCTGAGAGTATTGGACTCATTGTTTAGGCAGAGATTTGGAATAGTTGATTTTTAAGGACTCTTCTAACCCTGAGATGTTATGATTCTCTGGGCACTGAGGTACAAAAGTCATTCAGTCCACCACTTGGGGATTGTCTTTTAAACAAATCATTTTTCTCTAATATTGGAATAGGGATATCTGGCCTCAAATTGGAGGTTATATCAAGAATTATTAGTCTCTGGCTTCAATATGAATTGTCAAGAAAGCTTGGCTTGTAGAAAAAGAGTGTCTGGCATTAACCAAAGCTGTACTAGAAAGAAACTCAGCATCCTGAATCATCTCCTACATGTTAAAATGGATTTGATGAATAATTTTTCTATTACCTCAATCTAGACTCATTCAGATGTCACTTTCTATCAGGGAAAAGCAACTTCATGCAGTATTTTACATTAAATAAACTTGGCCTAATTCATCACTTTTTATCAGAAAGACCAGCTCTCATATAAATTTATATTAGAAACCCAGTTGCATATATTATGTTCCACTGGGAGAAAATAACTTCATTTTTTTAGTGGTACATTTGTTAAATCTTGCCTCTCATCTTATTGGAATTTGTAGTCCTGGAAACTCATCCAAGTGGCGATGTCTTTGCATCATGAAGGCACAGCTGTTTACATAAAAGAAATACAGTTTCATGTCACTTTATATCTGGTACATCATCTTTCCTGACTTGGAATAATCTTTACATTTAATGAACATGTTTTTCTATTCCAGCATTTTCACAAAAGGCAGAAAAGACATTTTGTCTGTGATTTTGTTTTTAAAGGTATTTGCATTAGGCTTGATTTCTTAGAGATAGATAATATCAACAAAACTGAGTTGTTTCATTCTTTTAAAAAAATTAATTGGCTGTGGATAAAATCCATCTATTTTAATTTTAATAGCCTTTTTAAATAACTTAAATCTTATTTGAGAATAATTCAACCAAAATTTAACTCAATAATATTTATTAAGTATCTACAATGTTTAGAGCCCTATTCTAGAAAATGTAGGGCATATAAGCATGAATAAGATATAATAACCCTCACCTTTGAGTAAAATAAGAGAGAATATAGTTAATTCCACAAAGGAATGTATTATAAGGAATACTGTAGTGAGCTGGCAGAAGAGGTATGAATTATTATGAAGGAAGCAGTAAAGAAGAGATCCTTCTGCCTGGCCTAAGCAGAGAAGACTTCAAGAAGGAAATGGCAATTCAGACTGATCATGAAAGATGAGTATGATTTCAACTAGAGGAAATGGGAAGGAGAGCTTCCCCAGGATTAGGAAAAGAGGGGAGTCAAGGTAACATGGGTTATATTTTGGGTAAAATGAGTAGTAATATTTTGCTAGAATGTTGAATTTGTGAAAAAAGTGGCATGAAATAAGGCAGAATATGAAACAGATTATGGACAGATACCCTCTCAAGAAAGGGTACATTGATTTATTTGGAAGGCAGTGGGGAATTACTAAAATTTTTTGAAGAGGGGAGTGCCATGATGAGATCTGTGCATCAATAATATTGATTTGGGAGAATGTACATAGTAACAGCAATAAAGTACAATGAATGACTTTACTAGTATCAGCAATTCAAGGATCCAGGACAACTCCAAGGTACTCATGACAAAAAAAGGCAAAGCCCTGCTATAGAAAGAACTGATGGAATTTGAATGCAGATCGAAGCATGCCAATTTTCACTTTATTTCCTCCATGAAATTTCTCTAGTGTGATATGTATCTTTCTTATAATATGATGAACATTGAAATATGTATTGTATAATAAAATATATACGTCTTTCATCATGTTACCTGCTGTCCTGGGGAGAGGAGAGGGATGGGAAGGAGAGAACCTGGATAGCAAAATGTTGCAAAGGGATAATTGAATATTGAATAGACAAGTAATCAGGAAAAAATAAAAGTAATAATAAAAAGAAAAGAAGAACATTAATCTGGTAGCCTGCAAAGGGTGTATAGAAGGCAAAGAAATTAGAAGTTTTCTCTATTTAGAAAATTTATTAGTAGACTATTGTGATCATTAGGTTTTGAGATATAAGTATGTGAAATAAAGTTATGGAAGTGGGGAGGGAGCAGAAGGAATAGACGTGAAGACCTAATAGCTGATTGAATGTGAAGGGGGAAAAGACTAACATCAAATATAATACCAAGACATGAAGTCTGAGTGTCTGGAAGAGCTCACAAACTGTTCACAGAAATAGAGAAGCTAGAAGGAGTAGGTTTTCAGGTCTTTGTAAGAAGAATTTTGCTTTAAAAAGAGGAATTGACAATCCATTCCACAACTGACAAATGGTCAAGGGACATGACTAGGCAGTTTATAAAATCAAAATTATTAATAAGCACATGAAAAATTGTTCTAAATCCCTCCTGATTAGATAAATGCAGATTAAAACAACTCTGAGGAACTACCTCACACCTAGCAGATCGGCCAGTATGACAGCAAAAGAAAGTTATATGTTGGAGCAGATTTAACAAAATTGGGACACTAATACACTGCTGGGAGAATTGTTAATTGGTCCAACCATTCTGGAGGGCAATTTCGAACTATGAACAAAGGGCTTTAAATGCATGCCTACCCTTTGATCCAGCCATACCACTGCTGGGTGTGTACATCAAATAAGGAAAAAAGATAAAATTATATTTATATATGATTATATCTGCAAAACATTTTCTATTACACCACTTGATATATGGGTCTGGAGCTTGGGCAAGAGTTGAGAGGTAGTGATATATACTAAAGAGAATCATTCATGGAGAGGTGATAATTGAAATGTTTTTTTTTTAATTGAGGTCAACAAGAGAGAAAAAATAATTTGTTAGAAATCTACTTTGGGGGTTCTATCAAGTTAATACATTTCTCCTTTACTGATAATAACAAATGCATGTTCTAGTGAGAAACACAGCATGACTTGGCTACAATGTTAATTGTTTCTGTTGCTCCATGGTTTTTAAAGTACATCCTTCATCATATTTTTGTGAAGGGCATAGTGAAAATATTATGATTTGCTGTTTATAAATGAGGAAACTGAAATGTAGAGGGGTTAAGGAACTTGCTCCCAGTCACAGAACAAAGAAGTGACTAACTGGTACTTTAGCACTGGTATTCTGTCTCATTTTCCAACATTGCCAAATGAAATCAGCTCTGTAACTCACACCTCCTCACATCATTTCCCATCCTTACTGTAAGATTTCATCATGGTGGCCACCTACCTTCTCTTCCATTTTCAGCTTCTTTTCATGTATTCCTTTTCCCATATTAGATTATGTGCTCCTTGAGGCAAGGGGTGATTTTATGCCTTTGTCTCTGTAGCCAAATCTGGCTCAGACCCTGCCAAATTTTGTGATCCTGAGGAAACTTTCTCAGCTTCCTCATTTACAACTAGGTGGTGCAGTGGTTAGAGTGCTGGACCAGGAATGTGAAAAACTCATTTTGAAGAGTCTAAATCCACTTCAGATACTTACTAGCCATGTGATGTTGGATAAGTCACTTAACCATTTTTACCTCAGTATCTTCAACTGTAAAATGAGATTGGGAAGAAAATGAAAACCATTCCATTATCTTTATCAAGAAAACTACAAATGGGATCATGAAGAATTGGACACAACTGAAACACCTCAACAACAATAATACTTCCCAGGATTGTTATGAGGATCAAATGAGAAAATAATTGAGAAGTTCTTAGCATAGTGCCTAGAACATTGAAAATATCACATAAGTGTTAGTTGTTCTGTATTTATTGAAGTTCTTATATGAAAAATTGAGATAACCTGGGAGGACTTCTAAGAACTAATATAGAATGAAGAGAAGACTCAGTAGAAAAATGTAAGAAAGCTTAGCAAGAGAATGAACTATTACCAGAGAGAGAGAGAGAGAGAGAGAGAGAGAGAGAGAGAGAGAGAGAGAGAGCGAGGAAAAGACTATTATGCATTTTTAACAAGCATTTTTAACATCATTGGTGATATTGGGATCACCATATTTTAATTCTTTCAAAGGGTAGACTTTTTAGTGTAGTAAATGAAGGTTAAATTGCATTAAGGACAACAAAGGTGTGTACCCTGATCAGTTCAAGTACACAAAAAGAAAATCTCTGATGGAGAAAAAATAATTATTTTTAAAACCCTTACCTTCCATCTTGGAGTCAATACTGTGTATTGGTTCCAAGGCAGAGGGGTGGTAAGGGCTAGGCAATGGGGGTCAAGTGACTTGCCCAGGGTCACACAGCTAGGTAGTTTCTGAGGCCAAATTTGAACCTAAGACCTCCTGTCTCTAGACCTGGCTCTCAATCCACTAAGGCACCCAGCTGACTCCAAGAAAAAAATAATTTTGAAAGCATTGAAGGAAGAATTGCCAATGTATCTAAAATTTAAAAAAGATAACTAGGTGATTAAAAAAATAATGCATAATACTATTTCTATGTAACAAAGGTGATTAAGCAGATATCAGTAACTAAAAAAACTGAAATTTAGAGAAAAAAGAATCCTATATTTATTTGTTGGTAGAAATTGATGAGAGAAATGAATATATATATATAAATTTTTACAGATAGTATTGACACCTCTCTAAATATATAGATATTTCTATATATAACCATGTGTAAGTATACAAAAAGATAGATGATAACCATATAGGTTGGTAGATAAATTGATATATAATAGAAAATTTAATTAGCATACCAATATAAATCTTTAAAGATACTCCTGATGGGCTTTACCTGGAATGTTTTTAAGATCATATATTGTTCTTTGATAGATGAAACATCAGAGATAACTAACACAGTTCAATTATCTTATTATTATTAATAACTAGTGAAGCATAAATCAGCGATTCGCTTGTTTCTTTCTTTTTTAAATAATATTTTATTTGATCATTTCCAAGCATTATTCATTAAAGACAAAGATCATTTTCTTTTCCTTCCCCCCCACGCCCCATAGCCAACACGTGATTCCACTGGGTATCACATTTGTTCTTCATTTGAACCCATTGCCATGTTAGTATTTGCATTAGAGTATTCATTTAGAGTATCTCCTCAGTCATGTCCCCTCAACCGCTGTAGTCAGGCAGTTGTTTTTCCTTGGTGTTTCTACTCCCACAGTTTGTCCTCTGCTTATGGATAGTATTTTTCTCCTAGATCCCTGCAGATTGTTCAGGGACATTACACCGCCACTAATGGAGAAGTCCATTACGTTCAATTATACCACAGTGTATTAGTCTCTGTGTACAATGTTCTCCTGGTTCTGCTCCTCTTGCTCTGCATCACTTCCTGGAGGTCGTTCCAGTATCCATGGAATTCCTCCACTTTATTATTCCTTTTAGCACAATAGCATTACATCACCAACAGATACCACACTTTGTTCAGCCATTCCCCAATTGATGGGCATCCCCTTGTTTTCCAATTTTTGGCCACCACAAAGAGCGCAGCTATGAATATTCTTGTACAAGTCTTTTTTCCCATTATCTCTTTGGGCTACAAATCTAGCAGTGCTATGGCTGGATCAAAGGGTAGACATTCTTTTATCGCCCTTTGGGCATAGTTCCAAATTGCCCGCCAGAATGGTTGGATCAGTTTACAACTCCACCAGCAATGAATTAATGTCCCTACTTTGCCACATCCCCTCCAGCATTCCTTACTTTCCTTTGCTATCATGTTAGCCAATCTGCTAGGTGTGAGGTGATACCTCAGAGTTGTTTTGATTTGCATCTCTCTAATTATAAGAGATTTGGAACACTTCTTCATGTGCTTATTAATAGTTTTGATTTCTTTATCTGAAAACTGCCTATCCATGTCCCTTGCCCATTTATCAATTGGAGAATGGCTTGATATTTTGTACAATTGATTTAGATCTTTATAAATTTGAGTAATTAAACCTTTGTCAGAGGTTTCTATGAAGATTTTTCCCCAATTTGTTGTTTCCCTTCTGATTTTAGTTACATTGGTTTTGTTTGTACAAAAGCTTTTTAATTTGATGTAGTCGAAATTATTTATTTTACATTTTGTGATTCTTTCTATGTCTTGCTTGGTTTTAAAGTCTTTCCCCTCCCAAAGGTCTGACATGTATACTATTCTGTGTTTACCCAATTTACTTATGGTTTCCTTCTTTATGTTTAAGTCATTCGCCCATTTTGAATTTATCTTGGTGTAGGGTGTGAGGTGTTGATCAATTCCTAATCTCTCCTACACTGTCTTCCAATTTTCCCAGCAGTTTTTATCAAATACTGGATTTTTGTCCAAAAGCTGGGATCTTTGGGTTTATCCTATACTGTCTTGCTGAGGTTGCTTGTCCCCAGTCTATTCCACTGATCCTCCTTTCTGTCCCTTAGCCAGTACCAAATTGTTTTGATGACTGCTGCTTTGTAATATAGTTTGAGGTCTGGGACTGCAAGGTCCCCATCATTTGTGTGTTTTTTTCATTATTTCCCTGGATATCCTTGATCCTTTGTTATTCCAAATGAACTTTGTCATGTTTTTTTCCTAAATCAGTAAAGAAATTTTTGGGGAGTTCAATGGGTATGGCACTAAATAGATAAACAAGTTTGGGTAGGATGTTCATTTTTATTATATTGGCTCATCGTATCCATGAGCAGTTAATGTTTTTCCAATTGCTCAAGTCTAGTTTTAGTTGTGTGGAGAGTGTTTTGTAGTTGTGTTCATAATAGATTCCTAGGTATTTTATTTTGTCTAAGGTGATTTTGAATGGGATTTCTCTTTCTAGTTTTTGTTGCTGAGCTGTGTTGGAGATATATAGAAATGCTGATGACTTATGCGGGTTTATTTTGTGTCCTGCAACTTTGCTAAAGTTGTTGATTATTTCAATTAGCTTTTTGGTTGAATCTCTAGGATTCTTTAAGTAGACCATCATGTCATCTGCAAAGAGTGATAACTTGGTCTCGTCCTTGCCTATTTTGATGCCTTCAATTTCTTTTTCTTCTCTAATTGCTACTGCTAGTGTTTCTAGTACAATGTCAAATAGTAGAGGTGATAATGGGCATCCTTGTTTCACTCCTGATCTTATTGGGAATGCATCTAGTTTATCCCCATTGCAGATGATATTAGCTGATGGTTTTAGATATATACTGTTTATTATTTTTAGGTACGACCCTCCTATTCCTTTGCTTTCTAGTGTTTTTAATAGGAATGGATGTTGTATTTTATCAAAGGCTTTTTCTGCATCTATTCAGATAATCATGTGGTTCTGGTTGGTTTGCTTGGTAATGTGGTCAATTATGTGGGTGGTTTTCCTAATATTGAAACAGCCCTGTATCCCTGGTATAAATCCTACTTGATCATGGTGAATGACCCTTCTGATCACTTTCTGAAGTCTTTTTGCTAGTATCCTATTTAAGATTTTTGCATCTATATTGATTAGAGAGAATGGTCTATAATTTTCTTTCTCTGTTTTTGACCTGCCTGGTTTTGGAATCAGTAGCATGTTTGTGTCATAAAAGGAGTTTGGTACAACTTCCTCTTTGCTTATTATGTCAAATAGTTTGTATAGTATTGGGATTAACTGTTCTCTGAATGTTTGATAGAATTCACTTGTGAATCCGTCGGGCCCTGGGGATTTTTGCTTGGGGAGTTCTTTGATGGCCTGTTGGATTTCATTTTTTTATATGGGATTATTTAAGAATTCTATTTTTTCTTCTGTTAGTCTAGGCAGTTTGTATTTTTGTATATTTTCATCCATACCACCTAAATTGTTGTATTTATTGGCATATAATTGGGCAAAGTAATTTTTAATGATTACCTTAATTTCCTCTTCATTGGAGGTGATGTCCCCCTTTTCATCTTTGATGCTGTTAATTTGCTTTTCTTCTTTCCTTTTTTTAATTAGATTGCCAAGTACTTTGTCTATTTTGTTTGTTTTTTCAAAGTACCAGCTTCTTGTCTTATTTATTAAATCAATAGTTCTATCACTTTTGATTTTATTAATTTCTCCCTTAATTTTTAGGATTTCTAGTTTGGTTTTCTCCTGGGGTTTTTTAATTTGATCCCTTTCGATTTTTTTTATTTGCATTTCCAATTGATTGATCTCTGCTCACCCTAGTTTGTTAATATATGCACTCGGGGATATGAATTTACCTCTGATTACTGCTTTGGCTGCATCCCAAACCAATTGAAAGGATGTCTTGCCATTGTCATTTTCCTCGATGAAATTATTAATTGTTTCTATGATTTCTTCTCTAACTAAACGATTTTGGAGTATCATATTGTTTAATTTCCAATTAGTTTTTGATTTGGTTTTCCATGTACCATTACTGATCATTATTTTTATTGCCTTGTGATCTGAAAAGGCTGCATTTGTTATTTCTGCTTTTCTGCATTTGTATGCCATGTTTCTGTGACCTAATGTATGGTCAATCTTTGTAAATGTCCATGTGGTGCTGAAAAGAATGTGTATTCCTTTTTGTCCCTATTTATTTTTCTCCACGTCTATTAATTCTAATTTTTCTAAGATTTCATTCACTTCTTTTACCTCTTTCTTATTCATTTTTTAATTTTATTTATCTAAATTTGATAATGGTTGGTTCAAGTGTCCCACTAATATGCTTTTACTGTCTATTTCTTCCTTCAATTCTCCTAGTTTCTCCATTAGAAATTTGGGTGCTATATTATTTGGTGCATATATGTTGATTAATGATATTTCCTCATTATCTAAATTCCCTTTTAACAGAATGTAATTACCTTCCCTATCCTTTTTAATCAGGTCTATTTTTGCTTTGGCTTTATCAGATATCATGATTGCCACTCCTGCCTTCTTTCTATCAGTTGAGGCCCAGAGGGTCTTACTCTATCCTTTAATTCTGACCTTGTGGGTGTCTACCCGCCTCATGTGTGTTTCTTGAAGACAACATATGGTAGGGTTTTGGATTCTAATCCATTCTGCTATTCGTCTATGTTTTATGGGTGAGTTCATCCCATTCATCCTCAAAGTTATGACTGTCACTTGTGGACTCCCTGGCATTTTGATATCCTTCCCTAATTCTAACCATTCTTCTTCAGCTCTAACTTTTTAATCCAGTGATTTATTTTAAATCAGCCCCCCTTGTCCCCTCCCTTGATATATTTCTAGCCCCTCCCTTTTTATTCCCTCTCCCACCCCCCTATTGTTCCCTCCCTTTTTTATGTTCCCTCCCTCCCTTTGCCCCCTTGGTTTTCCCTTCTCCCTACCCTTGTTGGGTAAGATAGAATTCAAGATCCCAATGGATCTGGATGTTCTTCTCTCTCAGAGTTGATTTCCCTGAGAGTAAGGTTTAAGTAAAAACTCTCTTCCTCTCCATCTTATAGGAGTTTTCTTCCCCTCCCCTTCCCGTGTGAATCTTTGTGTGAGAAAGATTATTCTATTTGGTCTTTCTTTTCCCACTATTTACACATTACATTTTCCCCACATATTAATATACATAGATTGATATAAATATAGTCCTTATAGAAGAGAATTTGAACAAAAGAAAAAGATAACATTTATCTCCTTTTCCCCTTCCTTCATATTTACCTTTTCAGGTATTCCATGATCTTTGTTTTTCGATATTGAACTTTCCACAGATCTCTGGTCTTTTCTTTGCAAAAAGTTGGAAATCTTTTATTTTGTTGAATGTGCATACTTTCCCTTGGAAGTATATAGTCAGTTTTGATGGGTAGCTGATTCTCGGTTGAAGGCCCAGTTCTCTTGCCTTTCTGAAAATCATATTCCATGCCTTATGATCATTCAGAGTGGAACTTGCAAGGTCGTGTGTGGCCCTGATTGGCATTCCTTTATATCTAAATTGTCTTTTTCTGGTTTCTTGTAAGATTTTTTCTTTTGCTTGAAAGCTTTGGAATTTGGCAATTACATTCCTGGGAGTTGTCTTTTGGGGATTTAGTGTAGAGGGTGTTCTGTGAGCTCTTTCAGTGGCTGTATTGCCCCCTTGTTCTAGAATCTCTGGGCAATTTTCTTTGATTATCTCTTGTATTACGATGTCGAGTTTGCTGTTTATTTCTGGCTTTTCTGGTAGTCCAATTATTCTTAAATTGTCTATTCTCCCTCTATTTTCCAATTCTACGACCTTGTCGGTGAGATATTTTATGTTCTATTCTAATTTCTTGGTCTTTTGGCTTTGCTTTATTAGTTCTTGCTCGTTGTCTTCGAGTTACCTAATTCTGACCTTTAAAGCCTGGTTTTCCTTTTCACTTTGGTCAAACAGGTTTTGTAGATGCGTGAATTTCTTTTGCATTATTTCCCACTTTTCCACCCAGAAGGCTTCCATCTTTTTGATCATTTCCGATTCAAATTCTTCATGGGATTATGGAGAGTTTCCCTTTCCTTTAGAAGGTTTTGGAGCATTTGCTTGTGTTTCCTCTTCTATCTCCTCTGTGTTTTGTATTTTTGCTCCATAAAATGTGTCCAAAGTCGCCCCCTTCTTCTTGTTTTTCTTGGAGTGTTGAGGCTTTTCTGTGCTGTTTGCCATCTCTATCTGAGTGGGGAGGTCTAGATTTTCTTGCCTCTGTCTGGTGTTCAGAGGCTTTATCCCCAGGCAGATTGTCCATTTGTGGGTGTTACTGCTCTCAGTTCCCTCCTAATGCTTCTTCGTTGCCTTACTCCCATGCTCTGAGCCTGGTTTTGCACTCTCCCCGAGGTATCTCAGAGCCTTTGTGGGCCAGGGAGGCCTGAACTCTGAGGGGGGAGGGGCTGAGGCTTCCCGGAGCTCTGAGGGCTCCTGATAGGATTAACTTCAGTTGGGTTGGATTGAGTGTATCTTAAAGCAGGGACCTTCCCTGAGATTTGGATGGAAGGATCCAGCCAGGGGGCTACAGGCTCCCCTCTGTGTCTCTCTGTTTCCCTGCTATCTGGGTGCCCCCGCAAATGGCTCAGGTTGTTTTCAGGGTGCGGCCTTCAGAATAACCAGCCCTGGGGTCCTTTTGCTGGCTCTTAGGTTCCCACTGCTGCCTCGGACTCAGTGCTCTGGGTTGGGGGGGATGGGTCCTGGGACCTTCCTTCTGCCTATCCCTTAGATCCGAGTGATCTCCGGTTCTGGCTTTTGGGGGACCATACCTTTTGATCCAGGTTCAGGTCCAGGAGGAGGGTTTCCTGGACCTATCCTGTTGTTTGTTTTGAATTTTGGTGTCCTAGGAGCATACATTTTGAGATCTATAAGGAAGGGGTTTCCGGAGATCTGAACTTTAACTCTCTCTAAGCTGCCATCTTGACCGGAACTCGATATCCTTGTTTCTTAAAAAGCATTTACCACTTGCATGGAGCTACTCTATTCCTTTTCTCCTATGAATCTTCCACTAATGCTCTCTATTATTAACCAGAATCAAATTATTTTGCTTATTTCTTTTTTAAAAGTAATTTAAAAACTGGTACTTCTTGAACCTTTTTATTCCTAATTTTTCATCATTTTCCTTGAGATTCAAAATCTTTTTGTTCAGTCAGATTAATTTCATTACTATTTTCTACATCTGTAAAGTAATGTCTTGATGTTTTGATTTGTATGAGTGAATAAGTAGATTTTAATAAGTGTCTATTATATTTTCTCAGTTTGCTCAAATAATTAATATTTTTCTGATAACATATTTGTCTTTATGTAGAGTATCATTTTGGATCTTGACAGATTAATTTAAAAGTATTTTCTACATCCTATAGTTATTGTAATTGCAACTTTTTATTCTATCTCTTCCTGAAGGGTTTTATTGGTAATACATAGAGATACTAATTTTATATGGATTTTATATCATTTGTTATTGTTTTAATTTAGTTCTTAATTGATTTGGATTCTCTAAATAAACAATCATATTCCCACAAAACAGTTTTTTTCTTGTTTGCCCACATGTTTATTCTTTTAATTTATCCTTGTTTGTTATAGCTATTGCTTTTATTACTCTTTCCAAAAGTAATAGTGATATTGAACATGCTTGCTTTACTGCTGATCTTATTGGAACATCCTCTAGTTCTCTCTTTAGCTTTTCAAGACCTTTACAAACTTATATCATCATCTTTTTCTAGCTTCATTACATAAAATTCCTCTTCTTTCTGTATTGCAGACAAACTGACCTTCTCTATGTACCCTACATACATCAGTCTACTTTGAACTTTGTACCTAACTTTTGTTTCCTCCCCTTTGTTGTTGTTCAGTCATTTCAGTCATATCCAACTCTATAACCTCATTTGGGGTGTTCTTAGCAAAGATACCATAGTAGTTTGCCATTTTCTTCTCCAGATCATTTTATAGATAAGAAAACTAAGGCAACGGTAAGTGACTAGTCCAGTGTTAAAACATGTGATACCACTTGAAATGTGACCAGATTTCAACTCAAGAAAATGACTCTTCCTGACTCTAGGTCCAGTATTCTATCCACTGTACCACCTTCCTGCTCCCCCCTTATGTCCACAATAAACTTTTCTTTTTGTGATTTCTGAGCATTTTTTCCTAGTTTTGCATTCTGAGATCAAATAGAACACATCTAACCCACCTTCCATATTAGTTCTTCAATAGCTTGAACACAGCTATCATATTTTCCTTGAGCCCTTTTTTCTCCTAATTAAACATGTCTCCGATTTATCCTAATCTGACATGGATTTAAGGCCCTCCATCATCTTGGTTGTTTTCCTCTGGTCACTTAAGTTTTTCAAAGTTCTTAAATCTTGGTTGTATAGAACTCAACATAGGCCTCAAATGAGGTGTGGTGAGGATGGAATAAAGTGGAAATATCATATTCTGTGAAGCCATGCCCAATATAATTGATATAAAAATTGCATTAGCATTTTTGGCTTCTAAAACACATTCTTGATTCATAGGGAGACTTTTAGTCCTAGATTTCCCCCCCAGAAAACACGCTATTTAATTCTCTGTGAACTGATATGGAATACTTAAATTTATGTTTGTTCTCTCTTCCCTGGTACACTCTTCTCTCTCTTTCCATTTTATCTACCATCACCATCATCAGTTCATCTCCACCCTTTCCCTAGAATGAATTATTCAGGATAATACAATGCATTTATGCCTGTTCAACTCAGAATATTCTCTCAATCTTCCTCTGTTCTTAGAGAATAAGTCTTGTGTCCTTTCTAAAGTGGGGAGGGACATGGAGTTGGTGCTGGTTTAATACGTAGCTTGTCCTCAAGAAAAAATTATGGGGTCATCTTTTCTCCCAACCTTCCCAAGTCTCAATTCACTACATTTAAACAAAGACCAAAAGTGGCAAAAAATAAGAGAAAAAATGGGAATGGGAGCAATTGCCTGTGAAGAGTTTATAGAATAATTGGAGACAAATCATGTAAAGGAATAACTAATAAAACATAGACTGCAATAAGTGCAAAAGAAGGACATACATTTCTGGTTGGAGAGACAGAAAGGAGGTGTAAGTAAATATGAAAACAAAATGGACACAATTTTAATGGTTTTGGAATGAAATTAGTAACCATGGAATAATGAAAAACCTAATTAATGTCTTTGGGTTTTAAATTCATACTGTTGAATTCATTAGTATAGCATTCTACTCTTTTTTATCTACCAAATATTTATATAAAAATACATTAGGCCATTGTTGCTTTTTTACATTTCCACAACAGGGCAATTTCTATATTAATTTAATTGAAAATATTTTTGAAAGCATTTGACTGTCTTATCAGTCTAACATGAACGACTGTAGGCAGTCTGATTATAAGGACACAATTAGTTTTGAAAACAGTTCCAGGCAGAAGAAAATAACATATTAGATTATTAGATATAGTTGGTTCCTTGTTCAAAGAAAATACCTTTTAATGAACGAAGACAGGCCATTTTATTTGAAGAAACTTTATATAGTCATGGCTTAAGCTCACTAGAAAATTGGATTTCAGCAGCAGTATGCCCTATATAACTGGATAAAAGGTAGTTGTTGAGAATAATGTTTCTTTGCATGTGACTTTGTGAAAAAAAAAAGATTAAAGTCCTTTCCTCCAATTAGAAATTAATGAGGTATATAATAGAGCATTAAAGATAATTTCAGACTATGTAATAATATAATGCCAATTTCTATATTACTTTAAGGATGAAAAAACTTTTCTTCATAACAACTTGACTGGCATTAGTACAAATACAATTTTCCTCATTTTTATAGATGAGAAAACTGATACTGAGCAAGTTTAAGTAATTATTCAAAGGTAACTTAACAAGTTTTGTTTTTTTTACTCTTAATTCTCTTGCATTTTCTACTTTATCCATATGACATATAAAGGTTTTTACTATTTTATAGCTGTTAGAGAAAAAATAGGCTTTTCCTATGATCCCAGATATGTAAATTAATTTAAATACTTTTTGATATAATAATTAGATCTGATTCATTTCTTTTAAAATGGTTTTTGATTCAATCAAATTTGCTTCTATATTGCCTATATTTTCTTCTTTATCTGTCTTCCCCCACCTCATTTCAATCGTCATTGAAAACAAAGAAGAAAAATAACAAGAAAAAAACAAAAAATAAGCAAAAACAACCAACATGGGTTGGGGGGGAAGGTGTTAATATACAATGTCCTTTAACCATGGACCCTTATCTGTGCAAAGCAATAGGAGGAAGTATTTTTTTCATATTTCTTCTCCCTCTTTTATTTCAATGCAGTAGTGGATTGGATCATGCTTTCTGTCGAACTCAGCTTTATTGATGCTTGAAGATATTTATTTAACATAAAGCACCCCCATATATATAACAATGCTTCTTTTCCCCTTCCTATATCCCGTCTTTGTCATTTTATTATATTTCTCTAATAAATAATGATATATCTGTGATTTCTTCATTCAAAAACTGTTAGCGTCTTTTGGGCATTTACCAGTTAGAAAAATGACTCATATTCTTACATATTTGAAATATTTTCCTAAATAGTTTAGATAAGGGACTTCTTTCAGAGAAACTGTCTATAATCCCCTCCAACTTATTACTTCCTTTATAATCTTGGCCACATTACTTTTATTTGTGCAAAAAGTTTTCAGCTTAATGCATTTTTCTCATTTTCCACTGATTCTGATTGTAAGATTGCCTACCTGGTAGCCAAAGTGGTTACAAATTATGATTCATTAGAGTATAAGGGGCTGCTGCTTCATTCATAAAAATCCACTTCATTTAACTTTAAAAAAGTTTCACCTTTGTCTCTTAATTCCCAAGATTCATTTGTTTTTCTTCTCATAGACCACTTTCAATCTTTGAATGGTTCAAATTATTAGAAAAAAAGTTTTTTTTAAAATTTCAGATGAAGTTCTCCTCTACAACTTTCATCCACGCTTCCTACAGTTTTACCCTCTGAAGTTAAGCAGAAAAAGTACAATCTCTATTCTATGTGGAAGTTAATCAGTAAACTTTTATTTAATACGCACTGTGTGAGACAAAGCTAGGAATACAAAGGAAAAGAATGTTGCTGCCATCCTCCAAATATTGAAAAACAGTTATAATATGAACCTCTTCCTCCACATCACAGACATAATTTTCTCTTCATCAAATCAAAATTTTCTGCTTTTTCCAACTAATCATTGTATGGTATGGGTCTCCAATGTTATCATTTTTCTTAACATACTTATCTGGATGTATTGGTAAATATTGAGGCTTGAAAAACCTTAAATGACTTTTTTCAGGAATATGAAGTTAAATAGTATCAAGTGTAATAATGGTACTTTTTGAGTACTGTTATAAAAGTACTTTCTCACTAACTTGATGATAGTTGATTGGAGTCAATAAGGGAGCTTATTAAGAAAGGTAGCAGGGGGTGGAAGAGAAAAGATCCTAGGTGAGTTGGTTCCGGGTCTCCTTTCACCTCTTCTGAATGAGGCTGCTGAAATGTGTTGCACAAGGTATTAATGGACTCCCTGCTGTGAAGGCAATGGAGAAAGGGATCTCTCTCCTAACAGATAAACCCCAGGATAATCTCAGATACCCCAGCATGGAGAGGATCTGGAGACAAACTTCCCTGGTGATCTCCTTCCAGTGGGGGAGGGTTGTGATGGCTCAGGTAAACCTGGTTTCAGATACCTTTTCAAGCTTTCAAACTAAACCACTTGACAGAATCTGACTGTGATGTAAATGTTTAATGAGGTAAATAAAGACCGATTGAGGAGATGGCAAGAAGGACTCGGTATTCCTAATTTGATTTCTAGCCACAGTCCTTGGCCCAGGTTGCTGTATAGTGACCCTGAGTTTCTCCACCCCAAACCCAAACTAAAGTTTCCCAAACTATCTATTATATATTTAACCCAAGAAATGGCTAAATAGGTGCTAGAGGGCTGAAGGGGGGAGCCAGGCTCTCCCTGAGGGTGTGTACATGACTCCCTTGCTTTGGAGGGGCCTGATCCTGATGTTCCTTGAGGTATCAGACTGGTGGTATCACTAGACAGAAGCTTTTATCGTTGATCTGATAGGTCTCTTTTTGGCTCTTGGTCAGGTCCTCAGCAAGGAATTCACGTCCTGCTAGGTTGAGGTCTCGGCTCAAAAAGCCAAGAATTCCATTTGGATCTTTCCCAGATCTCTTCTCTTCTCCCAGGATGCTTTGCTTTGCTTTTCAACTGACTTAGCTGTCACTCAGGTTCCTCATGCAAAATTCCATTTTTCTCTTTCTTGCACCCTTTCTTATAAATCCTGCTTTTCGTCTTATGCAATCTTTCCCAAAGTTGCACTGGGATTAATCTATGGGGTTTACTAAAATCTATACCTAACTAACTAATGTTTCCATACCACAAAATAACAAATCTATCTTATCTATCCCATCTTAAACTAAAAATATCTCAAAGGAAGGTTTGTGGAAAGTTTTGGGAAAGAAAAATTTGTTGGGTTACATGAAATTGCAAAGTTGTAACAAAACAAGGCTTTGACAAAATTGTCATATAACAATATTTGCATGACAACTAATATGAGCAACATAATTTTTCTACTTCTAATCTGATTACACAGTATCAAGTATATAATTAGTAACAATTTTATCTAATTGTTAACCTATTCTATTCTAGCCTACCTATCTCTAATAGTTTTGCTACCTTACTTATTCCTAATATTCTATCTTATCCCTAAGCTTTCCCTTACTCTCTAGCTGTGCATTTTAACTTCCCTAAACCCCTTTTACTATTCTTTCCCTGACTCTGTACTTATTCTATGCATCCTACATTATGTATACTCTAGGATACCTTATCCCTAACTCTATTGCCACTGTTAACTATAGTTCATGTAGTTTACTTTGTATACCTTTTACATATATTTTATACATTCGTACATATTATACATAGCCCTGACTTTGGTGTCCGTCAGACAGAAGAATCTTTTGGTCTTTCTATATGCCTAAAATAGGCAGGACTTGTAGGACTTCTTATTTACATATATACATATTTGCTGTTTGCAAATATGGACACCCATTTATCTATACTGGGGTCCCTATAAATCAGTCTGTGCTGTGCATGTAATCTGTTACGTAGTGATACATGCATATACTTACTGAAAGTTGTTCGTTGTCCATTGTCTGCTTGTTAACTGCAGAAGTCAGGTTCATTCTTGCTTTTATGTGCGTGTTGCATGTATGTCCCTAAGTGTGATGTTTATTGTGTTAATGGTGTGACACCTTATGTGACTTCCATCCTCTGAAATTTCTTCCTGCTTGCTTGTGCTTAAAGTAAAGGTTTAGCTGTCCATTTCAGCTTGCACAGTTTTTGGATGAACAGGTCCTTTCCCTTCTGTTTGTGATCTTCTTGATGATCTCTTCTCTTTGGTTGCTGAAAATTTGACTGTTGGCTTTTTTGTGTGGTGATGTTTTCTTCCATTCCTCTTCTGCACTGGAATCTTTGTGTGTGTTCTTGTGTAGTTATGTGCAAAGTGTGATTTTCATTTTTGTGCAGTAGTTGTATATTTCAGTCCTCATCAACTTCTCTTTCATTACTGTCTTGATCTTATGCATCTGGTCTGGGTTTGGGTCTGGGTCTGAGTGTTCTCTTCTGGTCATGGATTTCTGTGGCTTTACATTGGAAACATGAAACCCAGGCTCTTTCCCCAAGATTTTTATAGACCTAGAAGTTGTTGCCAGAACTTCAAAAGATCCACTTCATTTTTGGTCCATTACCTTTATAACAGTACTCAAAAGGTACCATTATTACAAAAGGAAGGATTCAAACATAGGTCTCCCAGAATCCAAATCTAGGATTCTATACATGCATGTATGTATGAATGTATTTTGTACAAGCCTAGGATAAAGTATATAATTTCTGAATATATGCAATATGTGTCTGTGTGTATACAGAGTTCCAGAACTCAGTGTCATTTGTATACCTTAATGAGACTTTCAGGATGGATTATGGGAATTAAATGAAATGTAAACTATTAGTATGAAATGGGATGAAAGCCTTAATAATGAAAATGTTTAGATATGATTGCAGTGACATTCAGTGATAAAATAAAGAGTGACCTTGGAGGCTGCTATTTTGTCTTAATTAAAATCATTTGCATTCAGCAGAAAGAGCTTAAAGGTTTCATTATTTAGTATTACAACTAATATGGACACATTCCTTGATCTGGGGGAAATAAGATTTAGCATAAGTTGACTATGGAGATATTTGTTCAATTGAAGAAAGACTTCTAACCATCAGGAATATTCTATAGAGAAAATATATGCATTGAAGATGAATGAAGATTTTTTTTTCATTGATGATATTCTAGAAAAAGCTGAATGATTATTTCTCAAGGTTATATTAGAACATGGATTCTTAACCTTTTTGTGTATCATTGACTTCTTTGGTAATCTCCTGAAAGCTATGAACATTTGCTAAGAACATTTTTAATGCAAGAAATAAAATTTATAAAATTATAAAAGAAATCAATTATTGGTCACGAAACTATTTTAAATTAGTCAACCAACAAAAATTTACTTTGTTGGAAAAAATAAAAGAACTAGATTCCAGGTTAAGAATTCCTGCCATAAAGAATACTTGTGTACTGAGTGGGAGGTTGGAATACTTTTCTTAATTATATTCTATTATTCTTTGAGGTGCATTTTATGAAAAAGTCATGTGGGACAAGATGGGGAGAGTTTATGACCTCATTGTTTTTACTTGTAAGGTTTGGCTAATACAAAACTTATTTGAATAGAAGAAGTTATGTTTTTGCAATTGCTAACAGCAGGCTGCGATGTTTTTCTCAGCTGATTTGGACCAGAGATAGAGAAAAAATCACATTACTTTAAAATCAACATTTCAGAATCCTATCAACATCAAGATTGGCCAAAGACATTCAAAGCTGTTTGTTAGGAGTCATTTGTTGGCTGAAATCCAGATTACAGACTTGAACTGTGTGGTGTATCAAAATCTTCCCATCAAATCAAGATATTTATTCCCCAAAGAATTTCACTAATTACTTGTTCTATTTTTCAAATGTCAAAACAAAGAAGCAAAATCTTTGCTAAAAGTTTTTTTAGGAACGCAGTTTTCATTTTCAGTTAGTCTCTTAATAAAAAATGTACCATTTTGAACCAGCAGTCACCATATTTCAAAAACTATGTCAGTGGTCATCAAGTTGAACCTGAAACGTATTCCCAACTATCCTATGCCTGTGAAATAACCACCACACCTTGGAAATCTCCAGTAAATGCTAACCCCACAATCTCCTGGCACATCCCATGACATTTTTGGACAGCTTTAATTAGGAAGGCTTCCCTAACAACAATTGAAAATTTTCCTCTTTATGTATTCTACTCATTGCTCTTCATTTTGTCCTCTATGTCAAAATAAAGCAAACCCAATTCTTTCCCAAATAACAGTCTTTAAAGTATAGCTAGATCCATATTAGTGAAAATAATGATTCTCTTAAAGTGGTTGCAGTATTCATATTCCTGTTGCATATTCCTAATGGGTTGGAATCAATTACTATATTTAACATAATTATAATTTTGAATATTAAAAATTCAAATACATAAGTTGCTGTTGTTCAATCATTTCAATCATGTCCCACTCTTCATGATCTCATTTGGGGTGTTCTTGGCAAAGATACTAGTTTACCACTTCCTTCTTTAGCTCATTTTATAGAAGAAACTGAGGTAAATAAGGTGAAGTGAGTTGACCAGGGTCACACAGCTAGTAAGTATCTGAGATCAGATTTGGAAAGTGAGCTATTGTAAAGGTTTAGACAGTAAGTCAATAAAAATTTATTAAGTAGCTGCTATGTTCCAGGCATAGCAGATGGTGATATAGGTAGAAATAAAAACATAGTACCCATTCTCAAGGAAATTTCAATCTAATTGGAGAAGACAATACACAAAAGGAAGCTGAAAAACCTTTATGGAGTGAGGAGTTTGGAAGAAGAGAAGGTACCAGATACAAGGGCGTGATGAAGATTACAAAAAACAAACAAACAAACCAAAAAAAAAATGACCCACAGCAGTTTAGTTTGTGGGAAATGAAGAGGAAATGGTAACTTAACCATCTAGAAATAATTTTCTTGTTTCTTTACAAAATTATTGGTCAATACTTTGTTAGAACATGCTGCATAGCAAGCTGGGTCTTTCTACAAAGAAGAAAGTAAGGGGACAATGAACAAGAGAAGAGTTTTAAAATTTTATATATTTTTTAAAAGAATAAGGTACAAGAAGGGAAAAGCAGGGCTGAAGTCCAAGGGAAATTCCCCCAGTCTAACTCAGAGGACTCTCTACTCCTCCTTAGAAGTGTCGTTCCTTCTAATGCTCTGGTCATCTCTCTGACCCTCTGAAAAATGTCAGTGGTAGCTTCATCTTGATTACAAAATAAAATGTGCAGTTCTTGTCTTGACATTCAAAGCTTTCCTTATCCTGGTTCACATTGTTTTTCAAGACTTTTATTGTTCCTGTTTGCCTACTCTTCAGTCAAGTCAAACAGGGGAAAAATTAGGAGACAAGAGTAGAATATTAATATTGTAAATAATTGGAATACTTAAAAACTCTGATGAACACAGTGCTTAATCATGATTGTAGAGAACTGATGATTATGAATTCTACTACATGCTTCATTTTTGAATTAGAGGTAATAGATGAATATGCTAAAAGACATGCATACAATTCTGGACATGGCTAATATAGGAATTAGCTATACTTAACTTTGCCTATTTGTTAAAAAATAGTTTTATTGTTTTTCCCTGAAGTGGCAAAAATACTGATAAATGCAAAGACACACACATACTGGAGAAGGAAATGGAAACTCATTCCAGTCCTTGACAAGAAAACCTAAAATGGAGTCTAGAGGAGATGGACAACTGAAATTACAGTACAATATATTATACACATACACTCACACATTTATGTATATATGCATATACATATATAGGCATATAAACATGATACATGTATTTAATGATCAGTATTTACATAAATTCAAATTTATATTGAATATATGCTTATTATATATCATAAACTATTCCATAATATATAATGATGTATTCTATAGCATATATTATATAATATAATATAATACACAATGAAATATTTATTTACATATAATGTATACAATTATATACTTAAATGTATATAGAATTATGTCCATAGACATATGCATGTATAAATTTTAAATATATATTAATATAGACAGAAAATTAAATTGGCATTAAACAGATAAAGATCATTAGCAGAAATATATGTAAAAATCTAGAAGTACATTATACAAAACGTGTGCTGAAGAAAAACTATTTTAGTATACTTTGTGTGGGAACAGGCAAAATGCATCTTATTTCTGTAATCTACCAAGTATCACATCAATGTGTAATAGTTTTTCTTTTTTCCCTTCTCATTTCAGCAATTGCAAAATTTGTACTAAGAAGAAAAACACCTTCTCAAAAATGGGTTCCTTTTTTGGCTTCCCTTTCTCTTTGGATCTAAAGCACAAATATTGATTAAAGGAATCACTCCAATCCAGTTCCATTGGTCCTGAAAGTTTTGATAAGAATCAAGAGTGTGACACTTCTCTCCAAATAAGAGAAGGTTTGCAAGTTGTTTAAAGTCTCCTCATCCCGTCTCACAATGTGAGATGTCTTAGTAGAGGGCAAGTCTTTGAATTAATACAGGAGGAAGAAGACAGTGGTATTAGTTAAAGTGCTGACTTCAGGAAAGATCTCCTGAAGAGATTGTCAATCAAGTGATTAAACAGCCTCCACAATTGCAGACACAACTCCTGGAAACATCTCTAACCCTGTCAAGCGCTGGACATGTGGGCTTAGAATAGGAGTTAACTTTAGACTGATCCTTCATATTCTATGTATTGTAACTTAATCATGGTAATTTTGAGAAATCAAGTCATTCAAATGGCATCTATTAACTGCCTACTCTGTGCCAGGCACTGTGCTAAGTAAACACTGGGGAAAGAAAAAAAGGCAAAAGAGCTCATGGTCTCATGGGGAGGCAACATGCAAACAAGAATTTTGCTTGATAAATTGGGGGGGGTATTCTCGGAGCCATGTTTTTATTCAGTCGTTTCTTTTTCCTTTACTTTGGGTATTCTGACACCACAGCTTGGTTATTTAATAGAATCCCTCCAATTCAACCCCAGATCCACTTTTATGGGGAAGGAACAGGGGAACCACTTTTCAGCAGAGAGAATCCAAAATTTCAGAAATCTGGGGACGGTGATACCTGGATTGCATCAGGTTATTAGAACATAGAAAAAGAAGAAAAGGGAGGAGACTAGAAAAGGAGCAGGAAAGGAAAAATAGGCTGCTAGAATCCTGGGATGTGTACTCTCTACTTTAAATGAATACCTACACTATACCCTCTGGGCCTTTGGCACTCTACAGCAACATGGACACATGAGCAGCCTTAATATCCATAAAGTCCCACTGCTTTTCTGGGCTAATTCAAGGGAATATTCATATTAGGTACATTCACAGTTTAGATGTTGTGAAGGATGGGGAACTAAGCACAAAGTTCTACCAGGAAATATAAAACAAATGTGTTATATATAACTACAACTAACACTACTGGCACTTTAGACAATTGAGAAAAATAAGAATTCATAATATGACTTAGGACTTCATATCAACTTTGCATTTTATGATGTGCAACTAATAGATTAAGGAATAAGGATCTTAAATTTAGTGGTAGAAGTAACATGAGACTTCACTTACTCTAAACTGCTCACTGGAAAACCAGACTTTGCCCCTCCTCCCCACTACCCTGGGAACTGACAAGCCAGCTTTGGACTTATCTTGCCTGGTTCCAGGCCTCTACAATGTCTCCTGGCCATCTTCTCCCTGTAATGTTGCCAAGAATACTTCTTTCCCTTTGGAGCTTTTCTTTTTTGTATCTTGTCTCAGAATTTAAGTTCCTTTATGGCAGAGAGTGTTTGTTTTCATTTAGTTCTATCCCCAGCAGTGTTTAACACATAGTAAGAATTATAATAGTAATAGTAAATTATCTATCTACCTACATACCTACTTCTCCCTCCCTCTCTCTCCCTCCCCCCCCCTCTCCTCTCTTCCCTTCTTCTCCCTCTCGCTCCCTATTTCCTCTCCTCTCCCCTCTCTCTCCTATTCCCCCTATTCCCTCCTCTCTCTCTTCCTCCCTCTCTCCCTCTTTCTCCATCCTGCTCTGCATCTCTGTCTCTGTCTCCCCTCCCTCCCTTTCCTCTCTCTCCTCTCTCTGTTCTTTTCTCTCTCTCCTCCCTCCCTCCCTCCCTCTCTCTTTGAATAAGTCAACAGTATTTCTACCTAATCTTACCTCTCTCTGTGTCTCTGTCTCTGCCTCCCCCCCTCTCTCATTCTCTCTGTCTCTGTCTCTCTCCTCTCTCCTCTCTCTCTTCTTCCCCCTTGTCTGTCTATCTAATTATCAAATTTCATCTAGGAATGTGAGTATTTGGAGAATTTTACTACTGATAAGGAATTCTCTTTCTTTTTGGTGGGGTTGGAGAGAGGAGGAGGTAAGACTTGGGGTAGAAATACAGTTGTTTTATTCAGAACAGCTTCCATGATACTGGAGTGTAGCCTGAGTAAGCATATGTCTCCCTGCTTTACACCTCACTTGACATCAATACTCAGCAGGTTGTTAAGCAAAGTTATCTCTACAGTGACATCTGTCACAGACAGATGGGCCCCGACTTGAGTAGGAGGTGGAGATTGGCCACGATCACATTTGGGAAATGGCACAGCACTTCCAATGATCCCAGATTGCTCATTGCCACAAAGGGCCATCTCATTAACACAAATGTACTCTCCTAGTGATGCTCTATGATTACAAATCACAGAACATCAAGATCTCAGAAGAATATGAATTGCAAACATCCCAAAGGGCAATGGAAAAGCTGCAGGATGGGTGTAAACAGAGTGCAATATATTGTCCATGAGGATTTAGGCAATAGAAATGGTATTTAAAAATTCACAGAGGACAGGTAGGACTAGAAAAGAAGGAAGGTTGGTCAGATAATGAGAAGTAAGAACAATAAATGCAAAGTCTGAGATTCTGAAAGAAACAAAATAGGACTACAAATGAATCTTCTATGGAAGATTTATTGGAATATTCCAACAAGAATTTCACTAGATAAGGAAAAGTCAGTGAGAATGAATTGACAAAGAATCCTGACGGTATATGAGGTGAGATGAAATTAATGTACATAGTTACTAAAGAAATCTAGTTCTTTGCATTGATACTTAATTTATGTCTAATAAAATATTTATTCTCAAAATAGAATTGCACAAGATGAAAAGGCATAGTCGAGACAAGGCCAGGGCTAATTAATAGAGTTCAAACACCTATTAAGTCATAGGTTTGTCTACATACCTAAGACTTTGTAATAACCTTCACTATGCAGACACAAAAGAGACACAATTCTATTTTTGTTGTGGTTTTTATTATTTGGCACAAATTTGCAATATTCCTTCATCTTCTTTGCATTTATCATTTTCAGGGGTACCGTGGTATCCCATCACATGGAAACATCACACAGCTACCACTCCCCAGGTACTAGCTCTCAATGCTTTATGTTAACAAAATGTTAACAAAAATAATGGCATTTTAAATTTATATTTTCCGGACATAGGCATTTTCTTTATACTTTTTAGAATACATTCTTGGCATATTAGTGTAGACTTTGGGGGGGGGGAACAACTGAGAAAACTGAAAGAAGAGTTAAAAAACTGGCCAGGCCCTTTGTCCATAAACGAACCAATTGCTGAATGATTACCCCTGCTTCTCTTAGATCTGAGACATTGTCTCTTTTCAGCCCCATTTGCCAAGTGTGTCCAAAAGGCAAAGATTTACCATGATAAAAAAACACAGTGGAATCTGAAAAAAAAAAAATCAAAGTTCGAGACGATGCAAAGCATTAAATGTGAGCTCCTTCAAGGCAGGAATAATTTTTGCCTGTCTTTATGTTTCCAGAATTAGTAAGTGACTAAGCACTTAATGAATGTTTACTAATGACTTATGGTGGAAAAAGAAAAGTCCTCTGTAAGGAATCTGTTAAGTTGAGTTCAAATCCTGTTTCTTTTCCTTACTAAATTTATGACTTTGGGCAAGTCAGTCCTCCTTCCTGGAGAAAAGTCTTTAATTTCATTTATCTATAAATTGAAGGGGTCAGAATAGATGCAATCTAAGACCTCTTCTTGCACTAAGTATTCTTAACCTATAGGCAATGCTCACTCTTTTATTTTGTCTTTGAAACTTTTGCACCACTGTCCAAAGGATTTTAACCTGGAATTCATGAATTGATCTTGAAGAGAGACAGAGAGAAAGAGATCATATAAATATGACAGAAAAATAGATAGATGGATAGAGAGATAGATGGATGGATACATATGCAAAGATAGATAAGTTTATTTTCACTCAATTAATTATCTTTGTAAAAGCATTTTTATGCAGTTAAGATAATTATTCTAAGAAAGGGTCCATTGTCTTTACTTGGCTTCCAAAAGGTCCAATGATGCAAAGAAGATTAAAAAAAAAAAACCTTGTGTAGACATAGAATGTGAATATGCTTTGAGAATAAGAGAAGTATATTCTTAATCTCTCAAGTTCCTCACAAGGGAAAGAAAAACGTGAATTACTTATACTCTCATTATATGCCTCTAAAAATGTCATCACTGAGCCAGTGTCCCCAAATTGGGGTTTTCTGAAGCTTGCTGGTATGTTAATGACTCCTATCCTTACCATTTTTCTAGGATGGTTTAATTAGATGGCCATAATCTTCCCTAGGAAGAAATAGCAAAGCAATCAGTTAGTAACATGAGAAAATAAATGACTTAATCAAAAAATGAATTGCCCATGACAATTTGGGAGAATTTCCATTTCAATACAGGACCAGGCTAGCAAGCAAAGGCCTGTCCTAATTCATCTCTAAAGTCCTCTGTATTATCCATTTTTATCAGCAGCAAGATCTTGAGGAAATTTTAATAAAATGACTGAACTGATTAAGGGATGGCAACAACCATAATATGACTTGTATTTACATTGCTTTGTTTGGTTATAAAATATCTCACATGTATTTCTCATTTGACTCTTGTCATAATTATATGAAATAAACATGGAGACTTTATTAGACTAACTTTTTATATTAGTGAATTGAGCCTAAGCAAGACAGAAACGTAGGTTCTCAGAGTTGGAAGGGACCTCAGCAGGTAACTGGTCCTTTTTGGTCCTGAGAAATAACTTGCTTCAAAATCTCTGGCACATATTCATTCAGCTTGCACATGAGGATCTCCATTGATCAGGAATCCTCTATCCTCTGAGGCAGCACATTTCATCTGGACCACTCTAATTTCTAGGAAGTTTTTCTTTTTCTTTTATTAACCTGAAATCTGTCTCCTTGTCACTTTCTCCCACTCTTCAACTTCTTTCCTCTAGGGTTGAAAAGCATTCTAATAGCTCTTCTACTTGGCAAGCTTCAAATATTTGAAAATAGCTTTTGGTACTTTGCAGTGTTCTTTTCCCCAAGCTGAACATTCCCATTTCTTTCAACTGATCTTTATATAGCATCATACGAATTATGTCCTCTCTATTCTTGTCAAACCTTACTGATGCACTCTAGATTGTCAATATCCTTTCTAAAAATGTGAAATGTAGAAATGAAATAAATACCCTATGTGAAAGACTATCACCTCTCACATTCTGGATCCTAACACAATCTATAATTCCGGATTTTCAGATTCCACATCAAACTCCTGATTTATATCAGGGAGACTATACATTAAGATTCTATGGAATTATTTTATGTGAACTATTTTCTAGTTATGTCTCCCACAAGTAAAACATACACATTTATGTTTATCTTTATTCAATTTAATCTTATTATTGTCTGTTACCAACACTGAAGTGGGAAAAGATTTAAATTAACCTTCACAGTCAGAAACCATAGAATTCTTTTAACAAGTGCCCTAATAGGACATGATAGCTGTCAGGTGTAAAAGTGGAAGTTGGGAGATGGGGGACTGAATCTCACTTAAGAAAAGAGATACAGCTTTCTATTAGAGAAGATGGGTGATTTAATAGGTATTAGTAGAGATACTATTAGAAAAGTCTAACTCAATAGGTTTATGTAAATCTATAAAAAATGACTTTTACAAATTAAGAAAATATTCCTTACAATCTCCTTAAAGGTATATGTAAAATTCCTAAAAAAATGGATGAAAAGAAATAATCTCTTTTTTTTCTCTGCTGTCATGTTACTCTGCACACTATAAAAGAAAATCATCAATTTCAGAAAGAGAGCTCTAGCCTATGGCAAAGAAGTGAATACAATACAATATATTCAACTTATGGCATTCCGGTGGGGTTTGTCATTAAATGGAGACAAGAACTCTGGACCTGAAATTCACCTTTCTGCAGCACTGATAATTGACTAGGGTTCTGGTACAAATAGAAAATCCTGATTTATACTTCTTTTCTGTTTGGTAACTTTTCTTATCATTTCTCTGCCTTCAGTTCATTACTTATGAAGCTGAATGAGTGGATTCTGCAATAGTTTATAAACACTTATCCATTGATATTCTGCCCAGCATCCTGGTGTAAGAGAGGAACTTGGACTTAACCTGCCAGAAGGAAGAGAGAAGCAGATTTTTCAGTCTGAAGGACCAACTGGAACAGGGGAAGGGAAGAAAGGAGAGACAGTTCTGAAGGAAGGAGAGAGGAAATTAGAGAATCTGGACAGTTGGGAACTGACTTCTTTCTGGGATGTATGGATGAGTGAATTGGAGAAAAACCTGCAACAGAGCCAAAGGAGTAAAGTTTGCAGAAGCTGTCAATCAAGAAGCATTCTGGAATGGAATGTGGCTGGAGGGAGACTGTTGGAAGGAAACATCCAAACTGTTGGGAGTACTCTCTTTCTTCTGAGACAGAGTGACCTTTCTCCTGAGACAGGAAGGAGTAAGGACTCCTCTTTCTTTCTTTCTTTTTTCTTTTTTTAATTTTGCCAATCCTCTCTAACTGATTCCTCTCTTAAGTATAAAAGTGACTCAAAGATCCTCAATCCTGTTAGCCATATCCCTCAATTCAAGACTCTACTCTACTACTCTTTAATTTAGGATTATTTTAAGATCAGGGAAACCTTAAACCCTCTCTCCCATCCAGTTTCCTTTCCCTTCCCCTTTCCTTAAATAAACCCCTTGTTCCAACTATTCAAAAATTTCCAGTGTCATCAGCAGAAGAAACTGACTGACCGAGGGGGGAGGGGGAAGAGAGAAGAGGGGGAAGAGAAGGGAGGAGGGTGGCAGATGTGATTCAACATCACCATAATCTATAAAATCAACCACCTAATACAGAAGCCCAACAGAAAGGGAAGACCTGAGCAGACCTCTGGACCAGCAGCCTCTGACTGTGACTCCTAACCCAGATTCCAGAGAAGACAAGCTGAGTGAATAGGACTTCAAAAGGAAGCTGTTCACTATAAGAATTCCTCTGAATCCCCTGAAGTCCTTGAACTTGTTATAATAGCCAAGGCAGCTAGAAAGTCAGGACATCTTCACAACTGACCTGGGGCGGGGTGGGGTGGGGGGGAATCAGGCACGCAACCCTGATCTTGCCAGACTTTGGGAGAAGGGGTTCAATTACTTCTAGGGACCTCCACTCCTTTCCCAATCCCACATTCCTCAATTCTATTGCCCTATCCTTCATTTGTTTCCTTACAATAAAGAGCTGTTCATAAGAGCAAGTGACTGGCTTCATAGTATCTAAGAAAGGACAGAGACTTTGAAGATTGAGAGAGGGAAGTTACATTTCTCTCCTCAGAGAGGGAGAAGCTGTTTGTATCCCATTTATTTCAACCAAGTCTCTTGAGGGAACAGAAGTTTGTGATCTTGAAGGCAGCCAGAGTGGGGTTTGCCAGGGAGAAGATAGAGGGAAATCAATCTATCCCCTTTCTCTTTCTACTTGACTCCATTCTACCTCTACCTCACTCTGGTCCTGACCCAATAGGTCTCCAGGGCTCCATTCTTTCTCCCTATATTACATTGGCTTTGACTTGGTCTGTTCTCTCTGCTACACTTATAGCTGACTGTAGCTTCTATAGCTCTCATTAACAACTACTAAAAGCCTGTTGATCTTTACAAGAGAAGCAGGGAAAATGAAAGCAAAAAAGGCTGTAAATCTTTTTTCAGCTAACATAGAGGAGCATGGGAAATTGGGATTATCAAGACTCTACTTTCCCCAATTCCAGCTACCTATTGAGCCCATTCATATCTGAAGTCCTTTTCACTTAGGGCTATCACTGACCTCGAATGCTATAATTCCTCTAGTAGGTAAAACATGCATGCAGATGTCATTGATGATGCCTATGATGAAACAGATGATGGCACATGGGGTTATATAGACATAAGGACCCTGGCATAAAGGCCATGCAATAATTCATGGACATTAGGACACATATAAGGATGTAATAATGTTTTCTTGCCAAGAAAATTCAATTTATATTTTAGAACACATGGAAATAAAAAGGCTTAATTCTATACATTGTTGAATTTGAGGCTAGAAGTATCTATTGACACATAGATAAGTGTTTCTCTATGAGGTAAGTGAGGTTTTCAATGAAAGTCATTTCCTTTAAGGATTTATAGTGTAAAGAAAATACATGGACAGATGAGTTGTCAATGAATCAGTTACTGGTCTTGAAGGCAGTTTGCAATGTTTCAGGAGAGAGGATACAGAGATTCTCTAATCTAGTAACCTGAAATAGACCCAAAGAGGCATAAGACAGTATGTCCTTTACTGGTATTTTCATTGGTCTTGAAAAAGTTTTAGGATAAAGGAACCAAGATTAAACATGACTACTCATTTTCCTTTGAAAATAGCTTTATCCATATAAAAAAAATCACCAATAGAGTAAGTCTCATTTTTAACTCCCACAATTGGGACAAATGGCTGTGCACAATTCTGTACAGGCATTGGCCAGAGTTTGTATGGTGAAAAGACTTGGACAGGTAGACACTCAAAATCATCATGGAAGACTAGCAGATAATTAAACTTGGAGACAAAGAAACACAGTGAACCCAAATATACTGACTTCGGCCCACAGAGATATAAAAACAACTGGCCATGGCAATGTATAAATATAATAGCAAATGAATTTATAGACATAAGGATATCCAAATAGAGGAGGTAGGCAATGAGTGATATATAACAGAGAAATAACAGCCAAATGGATGGCTGGAATAAAGTCACATGGAATGTACAAACAAGAGACACACTATGAGGAAAAAAACAGGAATGAAGTAATATAAGGGAAACAAAGATATGGGGAACATATAAACATGGGAGGATAATGATCAAATGAGATTATGTTAGAAAACTATTTAACATATGTTATGTACATGTATATCAATGTACACATAAAACAATTATAATCTTGATAAAATGGGAAAATAATAAAAAGCTTTTTCCATAGCTTTAACAGATATTTTATACTAAAGAAGTCTTATTAAAAACTGTGAGACATTTAAATAAGTAGACTTCACATTTTTCATGAAAAAAATTGTGGAGTCAACTGTGGTATAGGGAATGAAAATCTGGGATTAAGTTCTAGAGGTCTGTTATTGGCTTGTGACCTTGGGGAAATCATTTAACTTCTTGGAAACTCAGTTTTTTTGTGTGTAAAATTAGGATTATCTCATTTACACTCCTTACCCCACAGAGTTGTTGTAAGAATCAAATGAGATAATGTGTGTGAAAGTGGCATATCATGTCAACTATCATTATTATTATCATTATTACTATCTGGGTGAACTGTTAATCAGCATTAGATCAGCCTCTGATGGTTTTAATTGATTGAGACTATTCAGGAAATTAGATGAAACATTATAGTTAAGACTGTCTCAGAGTCATATCCCCAAATAGGAAGTGTTGCTGTATACATACATGAGAGGGCAAATCATTTGTTGCTACTCATTCATTATTTCATTCATTCTGTCAACAAGCATTTATTAAGCACCTATTTGGGGCTAGTTTTAGGCCCACAATTTGGGAATAGTATTAAGGGTATAAAAAGGAAGCTGCTAGATAACTGATGAGGCAATAGGTCAGATGAGAGGTGATGATGTGCTGAACCAGCTTTGTAGATTCACAATTATTAGGCAATAAATTAAACATGAAGGGAAGGAGTTTTATGATGAATCTTAAAAAGAAGTACTTAATGGTCCAACAGCAATATCTCTTCAATGAAATATTGTGGAATCTATGCCTACCATGTAGGTGTTGTGTATTTTATCATTAGATAAAAGATCATCAAAATTGCAGATGTCATAAAACTAGGTAAGAAAACTAACAGACTAGGTAATAGAATTGCACTTCAAAAGAATATTGACAGACTAAATACACAAAGGCTGTCTAATAATCTATAATTCAAAAGAAATAAATGTAAAGCCTTGTACTTAGGGACAAAAGAAATCAACTTCACAAATATAAGATGGAAGGAAATAAGTGTTGGGTACCGCAAGCTGAATATATGAAATAGACATATGACTTGGCATCTAACAAATAAAATTATAACATGGACTACATTAAGGGGGAATTATAAAAATTCAACTGAGCACAGGATGTTGGATTTGACTATGTTCCTTTTCTTGAACTAATTTTCTGCCTCTTTTTCACTATAAGGGCTTGACCTTTGGGCAATAGAAGGGGTAGATATATAGTGGAGTTAAAGTAATATGTTATAAATATGGGTAAAGTTTACATATGTATATATGCATATTGTCATTTGTATATTATAAGTAAAAAATATGTAGTCACATATAGCATATGCTGTTAAATAACTCAATAACCATTTATTTAGGTCCAGGCTAGGCACAAAAGCAGGAAAAAAGAGTTCCTAGCCTCAGGGAGCTTATCTTCTACTGAATAGAAATGTGGGTTAATGAAAATTTAATCTGATTCTCTCATTTTATGGATGAGGATACTGAAAGGAAGAGAACTGGCTACAGTATTCCAGTTTTTTTAGGTTAGGAGGCTAGGTTTCAATCCTTGAATATTTGAACCTATAGCTTCTGGCTCCAAGATCAGCAGTTCTCTTTTAGCACACATCTCTGATGACTTTGCAGTAATATGGAATGGGTAAGGGAGAGGTAAGTGAAGGAAGTATGGAAAACATTGGAGACTAGAAGGATTTCCCACTTCTTTTATTATCAATGATAAGAACCCTACCTAGATTCATATTATGGAAGTAGAGCTAAGAATTGGTGCTAATATTGTCACTGAACTAAGATTACATCCTTCTACTTGGGAATGAATGATAGTGATAAAGATCATCAAAGCCCTATGAGCTCTATCTTGGTCTGTAATTTCCTGACTACTCAATAAGGATAAGAAATATTGTGGAGTGCATCAATAGCAGGTCTAACTTTCTCTTCCACTTTGCTGATTCAGGGTTTCAGAAACCACAAGTACTCAGAAAGTGATGATCTAAGGAATAAAGTTCCTTGTGAAAGGCTTAAACTTGATTAAAGAACATAAATGTTCTGAAAAAATTCATCCATCCTTCTATCCATTCATTTATTTAACACGAATTTCTCAAGCTCCTATTTAGGTTGTGTTAGTGAAACAACAATAATCAAAACTGTCAGTGTCAGTGTCATTGTCAGTGGGCTCCAAAGCAGGGAAAGACCCTTCACACTGAAGGGGTTAGGGATAGTTTCATGGAGGAGTTAGTAGCTGAGATGAATCTTGAAGAAAAGAGGATTTAGATGAAAAGATGTATGGGGAACAAAGATATTTTCAAGATAGATGATAGTCATAGATTTAGATGTGGAAGGAAATGTAGAGAGTATCTTGTCGAGTGCCCTCATTTTAGAGGTGAAGAAATGAGGCCCTTGCCCAAGGTCATGCAGGTAGAAAATAACAGAACAGGTTTCAAACCAGGCTACTGACTCTAGCATCGGTATGTTTTTGACCATATCATGCTGTCAGGGTGGACAAAAACACAAAGTAGGGAAAGAGCAAGCAAAGAGAAAAGTGCAAACAAGAATATTACAATTAGGCGGGGATGTAAAAAACAGGAATAGTGGGAAAAAATTAGCAGCTGGATTACAAGTAATTCATTGAGGGCCCTAAAGACAGGACCAGGGTGTTTGAAGATATTTGATAGGCAAATGCCAACCTCTATTTCCTGGATAGGCAGATTTTATAATAAAAAGAGGAATAAAAAGTAATTTCTAGCTAAAAGAACATATTGACAATCTGGATTGAAATCACTGCAATGAAGGAAACTATCGCAGATTTGGAGGCAAGGTGTTCTCATAAAGAGTTCATCTTTAAGAAAATGACTCATGTATCAGTATATGTCATGTATATGAGTAGGAAGAAAAAGGAGGCTGGGACACAAAGGAAAAAGAATGGAGTTTGGAGACAAAGGAACCATGTTTGAGTCATAGATTCTCTCTAAAAACACGGGTTCAAGAGCTGTCTCTGCTACATGTTGATAGTGTAACATTTAACAAATCATTTAACCTTTTAATGCCTAAGACAATTCTTTAAGATTGTGAGTTTCAATCTGACCTGTAATACCATGGTGAGTCTCTTTTACAAGTAAAATCTGGTTTGTATCCCTTTAAAGTTTTCAATGGCTTTTAAATAAATTATTTCAGTTAAGCCTCATTAAAAATACATATTACAGAGGAAATGAACTACTATTGGTGGATGGGGTTTGGTCACTTGGGAGTTCCTTATTCCAATAAAATCACAGGCACAGATTTTATTCCTATCATTATGGCAATAGGTTAGATAGGTGGTAAGAAAGGCTTAAAATAATCTGTGGACCAAAAACATTAAGGGGAAGGGGAATCTTTAAAAAAAAAATTTAGAGACAGATTCAACTGACCATGGGACAAATTGAACATTTCACTTAGGGGAAAGAGAGAAGGAAATAATTCCAGAATCTTGAAGCTGGAATAAACTAAGACAACACCCATCACACCTATTTATTATCATCAATGTACTTGGATTACTGGGGAAATGTAACATCAACAGAAAAAAAAAGATGTTAATAAGAGAAGTAGGTTTTGCACAGATAAAGGGATAAGATTTTGGATTACTTGGGCTGAACTATTTATTCATCATCAATCCTGATGGAAAAAGGTCAAGCATAGACTTGGAAAAACAATTCTGGAGATCAGAAGAGTCCAGAGTAGAAATTGAGAGTCATCAGCATAACTGTGATAGCTGAAGCTGAAGGTAAATGCAAATATTGAAGAGGAAAAGCATAATGAAGTAATACAATGGGTTCTACATTTAGAATCAAAGCCTCTGAGTTCAAGTCCTGGCCCTGATGCTTAGGATCCAGGAGACATTTAATGTCATCTTTCTTTCTTGGCTCTCAGGAAATGAAGATGTCAAGACAATATGAAATGGAAGGTACCAATCAACTCTAAATGGAAATATGAAAGGAGAAGAGAAATGTGTCATGTGAAGGAAGTTATTGAGGGGACCTTGATCACTAGGATAGAATCTAAGTTCTGGTTACCCCTAGGGCCAGTGGGAAAGTCAGAAATTAAGGTAGGGGACAATGAGGCAGGACTAATGTCTCCTAGTAGGCCCTATCAAGGGAGGAATGACAACAGTTGGCCCATAGATCATGATGTGTCAAATTGAGTGGGCGGGGAGAAAGTTAGATAAACCCAAGCTGGAACTCTTTACTTCTACTCTTGAACAGATTGGCTTATGCTGCTACAGGAAGAATATATAGACCTTACCCAGCTAAATGGAGAAGTAATCATAATCAGGTTAATCTTTCTTTAAGAGAAATATATATCTCATCTTTCTCTCACCTCTCAACTTTCCAGTTTATTAAGAAATGCTTGGAACTCTGACGAGGACCCTACTTTACTTGTAACAGTGTTAAGGCCCCACAGCCTTGGGAATTCCAACATTTATAGGATAGGAGGATGAAGAGGGAAAAATGAAGGAAAGAAATTAGAACAAACAGGCAAGAAGAATAATTTCTATTTTTAACACTGATTATTATTTTTATTTTAATAACAAATTTCTACATAAGTTTTCTGAAGTTATATTATCGAAATTGTCTCCCTCCCTTCTTCCCTTCTCTTTCCTGGAGTTGGATCTGGCAAGCAATTCAACCTGGGTTATTCATGTATTATCACCTAAAACATATTTCCATATTTTTCATTTTTGCAAGTGAAAAATCTCATAAAACAAAAATAACAAAACATATACCCAAATTAAAAAGTGATGAATCATATATTTTATTTGCATTCCTGCTCCAACAGTTCCTTCTAGATGGATCACATTCTTTCTTATAACTGCCTCAGAACAAAGTACTGGTCAATCTAATTAAAAAAAGGAAAGAAGAAAAGCAAATTAACAGCATCAAAGATGAAAAGGGGGACATCACCTCCTATGAAGAAGAAATTAAGGCAATCATTAAAAAATACTTTGCCCAATTATATGGCAAAAAATACAACAATTTAGGTGGTATGGATGAATATATACAAATATACAAACTGCCTAGACTAACAGAAGAAGAAATAGAATTCTTATATAATCCCATATCAGAAAATAAAATCCAACAGGCCATCAAAGAACTCCCTAAGCAAAAATCCAAAGGGCCCGATGGATTCACAAGTGAATTCTATCAAACATTCAGAGAACAATTAATACCAATACTATACAAACTATTTGACATAATAAGCAAAGAGGAAGTTCTACCAAACTCCTTTTATGACACAAACATGGTACTGATTCCAAAACTAGGCAGGTCAAAAACAGAGAAAGAAAATTATAGACCAATCTCTCTAATTAATATAGATGCAAAAAATCTTAATTAGGATATTAGCAAAAAGACTCCAGAAAGTGATCAGAAGGGTCATCCACCATGATCAAGTAGGATTCATACCAGGGATGCAGGGCTGGTTCAATATTAGAAAAACCACCCACATAATTGACCACATCAACAAGCAAACCAACAAGAACCACATGATTATCTCAATAGATGCAGAAAAAGCCTTTGATAAAATACAACAACCATTCCTATTAAAAACACTAGAAAGCATAGGAATAGAAGGGTCATTCCTAAAAATAATAAACAGTATATATCTAAAACCATCAGCTAATATCATCTGCAATGGGGATAAACTAGATGCATTCCCAATAAGATCAGGAGTGAAACAAGGATGACATCGTACTAGAAGCACTAGCAGTAGCAATTAGAGAAGAAAAAGAAATTGAAGGCATCAGAATAGGCAAGAAGGAGACCAAGTTATCACTCTTTGCAGATGATATGATGGTCTGCTTAAAGAATTCTAGAGATTCAACCAAAAAGCTAATTGAAATAATCAACAACTTTAGCAAAGTTGCAGGATACAAAATAAACCTGCATAAGTCATCAGCATTTCTATATATCTCCAACACAGCTCAGCAGAAAAAAACTAGAAAGAGAAATCCCATTCAAAATCACCTTGGACAAAATAAAATACTTAGGGATCTATCTCCCGAGACAAACACAGGAACTATATGAACACAACTACAAAACACTCTCCACACAACTAAAACTACACTTGAGCAATTGGAAAAACATTAACTGCTCATGGATACGATGAGCCAATATAATAAAAAAGAACATCTTACCCAAACTTATTTATCTATTTAGTGCCATACCCATTGAACTCCCAAAAAATTTCTTTACTGATTTAGAAAAAAAACATAACAAAGTTCATTTGGAAGAACAAAGGATCAAGGATATCCAGGGAAATAATAATAAAAAAAAACACAAATGATAGGGGCCTTGCAGTCCCAGACCTCAAACTATATTACAAAGCAGCAGTCATCAAAACAATTTGGTACTGGCTAAGAGACAGAAAGGAGGATCAGTGGAATAGACTAGGGGCAAGCGACCTCAGCAAGACAGTGTACGATAAACCCAAAGATCCCAGCTTTTGGGACAAAAATCCACTTTTCGATAAAAACTGCTGGGAAAATTGGAAGACAGTGTGGGAGAGATTAGGAATTGATCAACACCTCACACCCTACACCAAGATAAATTCAAATTGGGTGAATGACTTAAACATAAAGAAGGAAACCATAAGTAAATTGGGTAAACACAGAATTGTATACATGTCAGACCTTTGGGAGGGAAAAGACTTTAAAACCAAGCAAGACATAGAAAGAATCCCAAAAAGTAAAATAAATAATTTCGACTACATCAAATTAAAAAGCTTTTGTACAAACAAAACCAATGTAACTAAAATCAGAAGGAAAACAACAAATTAGGAAAAAATCTTCATAGAAACCTCTGACAAAGGTTTAATTACTCAATTTTTTAAAGAGCTAAATCAATTGTACAAAAAACCAAGCCATTCTTCAATTGATAAATGGGCAAGGGACATGGATAGGCAATTTTCAGAGAAAGAAATCAAAACTATTAATAAGCATATGAAGAAGTTTTCTAAATCTCTTATAATCAGAGAGATGCAAGTCAAAACAACTCTGAGGTATCACCTCACACCTAGCAGATTGGCTAACATGACATCAGAGGAAAGCAGTGAATGCTGGAGGGGATGTGTCAAAGTAGGGACATTAATTCATTGCTGGTGGAGTTGTGAACTGATCCAACCATTCTGGAGGTGTGACAAGGAAATCACTTTAAAAGACTGATATATATTAATTTAAGGTCGCCAAGGAATTCAGCTATGTAATTCCTAAATGAAAACTCAAGTCAGCCGTCAGCTTTTTTTAGAGTTTAATTACAGACAGGAGGAAGAAAGGAATTAGAGGGAGAGAGAGAGGGAGAGAGAGAAAGGGGAGAGAAGGGAATAGGGCTTAAATACCCCTTCTGTTTAGGCTGGGCCAAAAGGCCCAAGCCCTTAGATAGCTGGGGCAAAGAAAAGAGATCAGTCCCTATTACTCACGTGACCAAAATGGAGAAACAGTTTCAAAGGCCCCCACCTTCAACTTCCTTCAGAGCAAGCTTCTCAGAGCACACTCCAACCACTCAGCCAAACTCCTCAACCACCTTCCCCTGAGTCTTCAGACCCCTCTCTCTTTAAGGAAACCATCCAAGTTCCCTCCCCTCAGTTCTCACATCTACCAATCACTGTCCATCAATTTCCCTGTGCCAATGGAGGCTCTAGCTTAACCCAAGACCACCCAGAGGTCTCTGGCTTTGCACATGTCTGTTGAAGGTCATATTTTCAAATAATTAAATCTTTGATCCTTTGCTACAGCCCTTTCTAAATCCTGTTAACCTGAGTAGGGTAGAGATTGGAATAATTAAATTTTGATCTATGCTGCAGCCCTTCCTCAATCCTGTTAGGACTGAGTAGGGTGGAGATTGATTCCAAGTATCTCCATTGTATCAATTCTAAAATCAATCATGACTCAAAGAAATTCCTGTTCTATGCTTAAGCATAGGTCAAAGTCCTTTCCATTGTTCAGCAAAAGGTTTCTGTCCTAAAGTAATCTTAAGAAGGGAGGAAGAGGAACCTCCCATGCCAATGGGGTTCACATTCCAATAGACTATCAGTAAGAAATTTTCCAGGTATGAAATTTCCCAATGGTGAAATTTCCAACATTTATAAGTCTAAGGAATTTTAAGGTTTACAGAGGGCAATATGGAATTATGCCCAATGGATGATAAAAGAATGTCTACTCTTTGATCCAGCCATAGCACTGCTGGGTTTGTACCCCAAAGAGATAATGGGGAAAAAGACTTGTACAAGAATATTCATAGCTGCGCTCTTTGTGGTGGCCAAAAATTGGAAAACAAGGGGATGCCCATCAATTGGGGAATGGCTGAACAAAGTGTGGTATCTGTTGGTGATGGAATGCTATTTTGCTAAAAGGAATAATAAAGTGGAGGAATTCCATGGATACTGGAACGATCTCCAGGAAGTGATGCAGAGCAAGAGGATTGTACACAGAGACTAATATACTGTGGTATAATCAAACGTAATGGACTTCTCCATTAGTGGCAGTGTAATTTCCCTGAACAATCTGCAGGGATCTAGGAGAAAAACACTATCCATAAGCAGAGGACAAACTGTGGGAGTAGAAACACCGAGGAAAAGCAATTGCCTGACTATAGCATTTGAGTGGACAAGTCAGAGGAGAGACTCTGAAGGAAACCCTAATGCAAATACTAACAGCATGGCAATGGGTTCGAATCAAGAACACATATGATACCCATTGGAATTGTTGTTGTCTATGGGGGAGGGGGGGAGAAAATGATCTTTGTCTCTAATGAATAGTGCTTGGAAATGATCAAATAAAATATTATTTAAAGAAAAAAATAACTACCTCAGAATTGTCCTGGATCATTGTATTGCTGTTAGTAGCAGAGTCTTGTTACATTTGATCATTCCACAATATTGCTGGTACTTTGTACAATATTTTCATGGTTCTGCTTAATTTACACTGCATCATTTCATGTTGGTCTTTCTAGCTCTTTCTGAAACAATCCTGTTCATCATTCCTCACACATACAATACTATCCCATAACCATCATATACCACAATTTGTTCAGTCATTCCCCAAGTGAGGGACATTTCTTTAATTTCTAATTCTTTGCCACCACCAAAAGAGTGGCTATATATATTCTTGATCAAACAGGTCTTTCCCACTTGTTTAAAATCTCTTTGGGATACGGACCTAATAGGGGTATTACTGTGTGAAAGGGTATGCATTATTTTACAGTCCTTTACACATCGTTCCAAATTGCCCTCCAGAACAGTTGGTTCAGCTCACAACTCCACCAGCAATGCATTAGTGTCCCAATTTGGTCACATTCCCTCCAACATTTATCATTTTCCTTTATTGTCATATTGGCCAATCTGATAGGTATGAGGTGGTATCTCAGAGTTGTTTTAATTTGCATTTCTCTAATCAAGAGTGAATTAGTATACATAGTTTTCATATTGTTATTGATAGCTTTGATTCTTCATCTAACTATTCATATACTTTGACCATTTATCATTTGGGGAATGACTGAAATTCTTATAAATTTGACTCAGTTCTTTATATATTTGAGATATGAGACTTTTATCAGAGAAATTGGCTATAAATTTCCTACCAATTTTTTGTTTCCCTTCTAATTTTTGTTGATTTGGTTTTGTTTGTACAACTCCTTTTTAATTTAATGTAATCAAAATTATTTGTTTCATATCTTATAATGTCTTTTATCTCATTTGGTCTTAAAGTCTTCCCTTCTCCAAAAAGCTGATAGGTAAACCATTCTGTCCCCAAATTTACTTATAATATCACTCTTTGTGTTTAAATGATATACCCATTTTTACCTTTTCTTGGTATATAGACTGCAGCATTGGCAAAGACATGGCCTGTTGTAGAGCTTGGGGTACTTGGGGAGCTGCTCCAATCCTGTTCTTCATAGTACCTGAGGAAATTTTTGCATGCCTCACCCTTCTGTCCAGACACCCAAAGCAAGCACTTTCTCCCTTAGCTCTCTCAGGTAATTCAGGGGTTCATAGACAGTTTGAATTTGCCCTTTGAGCACTGGAATTCAGAAAACATTTGCCAATGAGTGTAGAAGGGTATAGAGTGTAAGATACTAATCTAAACCTAATTTTTGCCATAATGTTTTCCAATTTTCCCAGCAGTTTTTGTCAAATAGTGGGTTCTTATTCCAAAATCTGGGATCTTTGGGTTTTTCAAATGCTATATTGCTGAGGTCATTTACCCCAATTTGTCCATTGATTAGGTGGCTGTAGTTTCAAAGGCAACAGAGGAGGGTTTCAAGAAAGAGGAAGGTCCTCAAGAGCATTAGATATTTCAAATAGTTCAAATGGGAAGATGGAGAAAAAGTTATTGGATCTGGGTATGAGGAAGTATCATATTTATGGGGAGGGTAATTCAAGTAGATTAATAGGAGTAGGAGCCAAATTTAAAAGATGGACTGCCCAAAAGGAGAAAGTATTCTTGATGTAAGTAAATATGTCCTAATCCTTAACACCATCTAAAAGCTGAATGAATGACATCAATGAATATTTCTTTAAGCAAAGGCTTGAAGACCTTCTGAGTATTGAAAAGGGAACACATGATGAGTAAGTAGTGCAATGAAAATACTTATAAGAAATGCCTATAAGATAGTGAATAAATAATTTCTTGCTGGATGTTGGATTAGATGAAATGGAAGATAGCTTTCACTTCTAAATTTATGAGTCTATGAAGTAGAGCAATGGGTTCAAGAAACATAGCAGTAAATATAATGAGAATGGAACAGTCATTATAGCATTATGGACATATAATGGTAATCTAGTTTTGAAATAAGGGTCAGCAGACCATTTTATAATTCAAGGGTAATGAGCTAATGAAGAGGCAGATATGGATAATGCAAGAAAGTAAGTTCTTTGGTTAATGGAGCAGAGGCCCAGAAGTTGGGGGAAAAGATGAAATCAAGGCTACAGGTGAAGGAATTATCCTTGAAAAATCCAAGAAAGTGAAAATCTTTTGAGAAAGGAAGAGAGAATAAATTAAGTCAAAGAAGATATGAAGGAAAGAAAAAAGTTGAGGGAGCACAAATAAAATTGTTTTGATTTTCTCAATACATTTTTAAGGTAATCATCAGAGTGAGGGCAATGGGAATAATACTGGACCTGAGTTTGGAATTTCTATGATGGAGACTGGAGGACAGTGTACAAAAGTGACAAAGAAAAGGTTTGCTGAGCTATAGTGAAGAATCAACTGATGTCAGGAAAATTACATTTTTTTTTGTGGAGCGAGATGACTTTTTTTAATCTTTCTTTATTAGACTTTCCCAAATCAGTAAAAATAATTGACAATATAGATGGTCAGGTTTATGCAACTTGAAGGATTAGTATAACATCCAAAAGATAGTTTTAGCATTGAGGGTTTTTCAAGTGGTAGGGAGAATTTAATTGATAAAGGAGATCATGAGTTTTCAACTTGAGTGAAAAGTAAAGGCCGAAAGAGGTTGATTATCTGGAAAAACAGAGAAGGAATGGAAAAAAGTATGGAAAAAAAACAAATAGTATTTCACAGGAGGATTGGAATTATGGTCTTTCCTTTCGTAAATTTTTTTTCTCTTGCTTAACTTTATTTAAATACCAATAGGAGAATCTGGGGCCTGAAGATCACTTTAGTGGTTCAGCCCCACCTGGGTACATGTACTTGTGACTTTTCTTAGTAGTATCCACAGAAGAGGTTTGGGAAATCCTGGATGCCAACTGGGAAAATAATAAAGGTTGAAAGGAATTTTATGTTCCCAGATGGCATAATTAGCAGCAACTTCAAAAATTGGGATTAGATAGTAAATTTAAAACAATAGACCTAATCTTAACCTAAAGGATTATGCTAGTCTGAATTGATTGTAGCCTCACAGGGCTAAGTAGCTGATAGCTCTTAGCTTTGTACAATGAGATCTTTAACCTTCACCATTAAGAAGAGATGTTTTATTACTGGTACATTCAGTAGAAATGTACGAAAAGGTAGAGAGAAGTTGCTTTTTGAAGAGGCTAGATAGGTGGATCACAGCAAATAGCAACAGTGAGCATGAATTTCATCAACTATGAAATAACAAATGTCTTGCAGAGGCAGTACAAAAGATAATGGACACTTGAATCCCAGCACAAAATGTAGCAAAGATTAGTGTTGACATCACCAGAGGATATTGGTAATTCAGTTGTTAGAAGAGTGAATTATCCCATCAATATATGCACCCTGACTCTATTTGTTCCTTACTTGTGTACATTCCATTCATGAACCATGGCTATATGAGTTCCAATTTTGTGTCTTTCTATTTATTTAACCTCATATGAATATTATTGCTGAGTTGCTACCTCCAGCAATCCCCTAATCTCATAGGAGCATTATGATGTGAAAGAGCCCACCCAATATGGCTATGGAATTTTTTTTTCTTAGTTTACTTACTATTGTATTTTATTAAATACCTTTTATGTTGAACTAAATAATTTGTTTTCTGAGCTATCATCGAGTCAATAAACATTTATTAAGCACCTATTTATATATCAGACACTGTACTAGACATTGAAAATGTAAAAAAGGCAAAAGATAGTCCCTGCCCTTGTGGAACTAGCATGCTAATTGGGGCAGCAAAAAACAAACACACACACACACAAAACTATATACGACATAAATAGGAAATAATTAACAGAGAAAAGGCATTAGAATTTAGAGGGTTTGGGAAACATTTTCTGTACAAGATAGGATTTTAGTTGGGATTTAAAGGACACTAGGGAAGCCATTAGGTAGATTAGAGGGGGAAAACCCTCCATGCATGGGAGACAGGCAGAGAAATGCCTTGAGCCAATAGATGGAATGTCTTGTTCATGTAGGAGGCAAAAGGGAAAAGACTGTAGGCAAGGTGTGAAAATGATGCACAGAGTGCCTCAAATCGAGGAAAGTGTTGTTCTTGCTCTTTGTTTTTTCCCTTAGAGACTCCTATGTGAGGGATTCTCCAGATACTATAAAAAAAGTATGTTTGGTTCAGGAAATATATAATCCTGGAAAGTCAAAAGGATAGGAATTAGATCATTTACATAGTGTATAAATTCTTATTTAACACAAAATGTATTTCAAATGATGTATATAAGGAATAAAAAATTCCTTAATGATAATCCTAAATAACGATAGCCAAAATCATGATTATAGGATTTTAAAATAATAATAAGACTATAAAAATGTTATATATGATATATCATATTTTAGAGTTTATTAAGCACTTTCCACACATGGGGTGGGTTGTGCAATTATTCATAGCCTCTATCAGGGAATTGAGGATTCAGAAAGGTCAAATGACTTAATCAAGGTCACATAGCAAATAAGTGTGAGAGCCAAGACTTTTTTTTTTGTTTTCCCAATTCTTAGTCTCATATACATTTCCTTAGAAGTTCTCTCAAAGTATGATTAGCAGCAAACAAAATTACATTGCCTTCAGCTCTCTCTAGTTTACATGGCAGAAATGGCCTGTGAACCGTATTATTCTTTGTCATTTAGATTGGTTTTATTGCACTTAAGCACTTGTCTTTACATACTGTTTCAAGACAAATCAGATTCAAAGAGTGAAGTATTAAGTAAAATTCACAAGTAAAAGAGCTTATCATTAATTAAATTATCTTCATTCATGATTATAAAGCACTAGTTTAACAAATCCCATTACTAAAGAAGGGTGCTTCAAAGGAGAAACACAGTGGGACAGCAGAAAAAGTATTAAGACAGAAATCTATCTATCCATCCATCTATCTATCTATCTATCTATCTATCTATCTATCTATCTATCTATCTATCTATCTAAATTATCTGTCTGTCTCTCTAATGAATGATTGCTCAATTCTTTTATTAAATGGGAAAAATTCCTGCCCTGCCTGTTCACAGCATTGTAAATAAATATCAAATGGAAGAAAAGCTAATCTTGGCCACAAAAGGAAGATTTTGAGGTCAGCTATGTGGTTTAGTGAATTAAGAGTCAGGCCCAGAGATAAGAGGTCTTAGATTCAAATCTGGCTTCATACACATCCTAGTTGTGTCACTGTGGACAAATTGCTTAACCCCTCGTTGCCTACTCCTTAGCACTCTTCTGCTTTAGAATTAATACATGGTATTGATTCTAAGACAGAATGTAAGGACTAAAAAAAGAATAACTTTGAATTAAGAGAAATTCTAAGGACAGATTTAGGATGAGTTAAAGGTGAAGAAGTCATTCAAAACAGACACCATATAAAAAGTTCAGCGAACTGTTTAATTAGGTAGTGAATTGGCCATCACTGGAGATAATAAACTAGAGGCTGGGTGATCACTTTTCATGAATGGTGCAGAGAAAATTCCTTTTCAGGAACTATTAGGCTACCTGGCCTTGAAGATTTCTTCTTATACAAATTCTTTGAAATGACATTTTTTTCTTACTGTCTTTTATAAAATTCAAAACACTAATTTTCAGATCTATGACAGTGTTTTGAGCTGAAATATTTGAATCAATATATAATTTCCCCTTCATCTACATCAACCCTGTTGATTTGTAGACAAGTAATATCATGGTCTTTAAATGCTTCAATGGTATAAAGTGTCATGGAAGGATCTAGGTTGTAATGGAAAGAACCTTTTGAATGAGTCTTCGAACAAGTCTACTTCTCCTGCACCTCAATGCCTTTTTTTAGCCCCCAATTCTACATGTAGCATAATGAACTTATCATCTGCTAAACTAAAACTGTTCTGCCTCCAATTCTTACTTTTTGTGTTGATAACAAGATCCTCATCTTTATTGTCAGTCCTGAGAGCTTTGAGTCTTCTTTGTATCTTATACCCCACTGAACTCTCTCTCTCTCTCTCTCTCTCTCTCTCTCTCTCTCTCTCTCTCTCTCTCTCTCTCTCTCTCTCTCTCTCTCTCTTCTTTGCTTACTTCATTTTTCACCTTGTTTCAACTATAACTTCTACAAAAATGTCTCAGGTGCTACAAAATTACCTCATGCATTGGTCAAAGAGCGTAAAATCAGGAACTTCTGGAAGTTCCAGAGGTAAATTTAGACTTGATGTCATGGATCACAAAATGTCAGAAAATGATGATATAAATTATATCTACATGAAATCTGTGAAAAAAATGCCCCAAAGTCCATAAAACTGTGTATGCCATTTCACCTAGTAATTTCCACTAATAGATCCCAAAGATCTATAGTATCCCAAAGAGATCAAAGATAAGAGGAAAGCACTTACTTGTACAAAAACATTTACATCAGCTCTTTTTTTTGTGATGGCAAAACTTTGGAAACTGAAGAGATATCCATCTATTGAAAAATGGCTGAACAATTTGATTGTGTGTTGTATATGATTATAATGGAATACTGCTGTGTCATAAGAAATAATGAGCAAAATGATCACCCAAAACAAAACAAAACTGGAAAGACCTATGGTAAATGATGCAAAGTGAAGTGAGCAGAACCAGAAGAATACTGTACACAGTAATAGCAATAATGTACTAGGGTCAGCTGTGAATTACTCAGTATTATTAACAGCACAAGGATCCAAGACAACTTCAAAGGACTCATGAAGGAAAAGACTATCCACTGTCTTAAATGGACTTGTTGGATTGCAGATTGAAGCATACCATTCTTTACTTTATTTCCTTCATGTATTTTTCTTTAGTATAAGTGATGTGTCTTCTTTTATAACATGACCCATGTAGAAATATATATTGCATCACAGCACATGTATAATCTCTATCATATTACGTGCCATCTCACTTCACCGTTATCTTCAAGCCTAGTCCCTGTACCCCTCCCCTATACACACACATAGATCTTTTCGACTTCTTGTTTTGGGAAATTACCAAATCAGTATATATTATTTCTAGAAAATTTGTGTCAATTGATTACTCCACTCATCTTTCTCTGGCCCCTTTTCTGGCCATTATTTACCTATATGTATTTTAAGTTTTTTGAGGGCAGGGATTGTCTTTTTGTTAGTTTGTTTTCCACTCTATGCTTGGCATTAGAATAGACTGATGCCTGGCATAAAATATGAGCTGAATAAATGTCTTTTTAAAAATTTATTCTTTCGTATTGGGTTGAACATGTTAGTTTCTTATCAGATGTTCTGAATGAAATTGAACTGAACTGAAACAACCTGTAGAGATTGGAAAGGGAGACCTTTGGAATTTTACAGTTGATGGACAAGACCTGGGGTGACAGTCTGGACAGCAAAGGATTGTGGGAAGAGAACCATTGGCTAAGGGAAATTCTGGAGATCCTGGAGTCTTCTGATTCAGGACTGAGATCTGTGAAGTTCGATTCTGAGTGGCTAAGGGATCCCCCAGAGCCACGAGTGGACCCACATTTCCTGCCTTTAACTCCTGAAGAAATTCATTCTACTGTTTCCTCCACCTGTCATTAAGATCTCTGTTCCTGAGGAGAATCTGGAAAGGACTCACACAAAGCCTGAACTGAACCCTCTTGCTTCTTCTTGGTCTCTCCTAACCTTCCCTGAACTGACTTAGATTTAGTTCAAGATGCAATAGCTTAGAGATCATAAAGAGAGCAGTCAATTAGGAAAGGGCTAAGGCATTTGTGGGCTCAGGGCCCCAGCCCCTTGATCCAGCTTCTGTGGATTTACCTTGACAGGGCAACCTCCTCCCATTTTCCTTCAACCTTGTTTCTATACCTTCCCTTCAAATAAATCCCTAGTTATAAGTCAGATTTGGGTTTGACCTATCTCTTCAACAGGAAGGGTGTAGGGTAATTGGGGACAGGGCTCAAAGCTTGAGCCCAGCCCCTATCCATGGCAGAACCACACACATTCTCGACTGAGGAAGGTAGATTGGAAATCTTCCTCAGAAGTTGCTAACAGGGGAACTGTCATCTCTTCCCCTCACCTTTTGCTCTTATAGGAACTCAAGAAATAAAGTCTGTCAGATATCCCTTGAGAAAGGAGAGAGTCATCTTTCTTTCTCTCTGGACCTCAAACTCCTACTCTAGTTCACTCTAAGGAGGGAGAGATCCTGCCATCTTCCCTCCATCAACAGGGTTCACCTCAACCCCATATTCTCTCACCACTTGATCCACTCAACTTCTTCACTGGTGTTACATCCTACCAGTGAGACAAACCAATCAATCCCTCTTCAATATAAAAAGAAGAAAACCTACTTCTTTTTTACAAACCTGCATACATGTTAGTCCATCCCAACTAAACAGAACTGAATTGAACTGAATTGACTTGGATTACTAATGTGACATTCACATCTATGATTCTAAAGTTTGCCTTCTGGATACAGTAGGCTAGGGAAGTGGGGAAAAGCCATCCCTGGTAATGAATCTCAAGGCTTTCAATGTGAAATTTAAATAGATGACTGCATTTCCAAATAATCTCCCTTCCTCTAGGGTTTATGAGATGGCTAAGGCAGTCAGTTGTGTATAGAAATTATTGAGATATAGCCAGACTTTCATTGACTCCACTCAGGCTGTGCTAATTAGCCAGGGGATTATTCAGCCAGTGAACCCAAGAAGTGACCGAGAGCTATGGGCAGTCACTGAGACCCTTACCATGGCAAAAGGAAAGTAACTATCATGGGTTTCTTTGTAGTTATTCAATTTTTTCAGTAAACTGATTGAACTTCTATGGCTTATTAGTTCAAAGCCATCATGTCAAGTATCCACTGAAAAAGGGGAAATATTCACATTCTACCTGCAGAGAGGAGCTAAGGAGAATAAAGTTTAGGTGTTAATAAGGGGCAAGAAAAATTAAGATGACATGCTCATTATTTCTATACATATTGCCTTCCTAAGGGAGAAGAACAGAAAAAGGACAAATTGGATGGAATAGCCCAAAATTCTACCAGAAAATCGAATTCTGATTTCATTGCTATAGCAGACTTCCACTGTGAAAACACCTTTTACCAATGCATATCAGTATCTGTCTGACAACATACAGATTTAGAAAATTGCACCAAAGAGTTATTAGATTGGCCTAAAATCACATAGGCACTCTGTATCAGATGACTCCAACTCAGATTATCCTGGCTTCAAGGCTAATTCTCCATCAATTGCACCACATTTCTTTACCAGGAATAAAATTCTGAGAAGAAAAATAAACAATTAAAATGAAGAGGAAAACAGGGACTGTCTGAAGGAATCAACGTGGGTGCAAAAATCACTTTTTTGTCAACATGGGCTTTAAAAAAGACATGACGGAAGAAAAGGTAGAGAATGAGTACAAGTTCATATCATAATCCTTTAAGAAACAATAACAATAAAGCACAGAATAAACACAGACTGATAAAAGATACGAAAGCAGCAGAAATTTTTTTTGGTGCCTCAGTTTTCTCATTTGTAAAATGAGCTGAAGAAGGAAATGGCAAATCACTTCTGTATCTTTATCAAGAAATTTCCAAATGGGGTTACAAAGAATGGGATCAAAGTGAACAGAAACAAACAAAAAAAAAACTTTTAGAACAATTGCTAATCGCCAATAGTAGAGAGAGTTTATTTACCAGGGAAATATTTTCTGCAAAAAATAAAAGCAAATTAGGAGTTGTATAGTTCTGCACCTTTTTAAATAGCCTAATATCACCACCCCTTCCAGCATAAGAAATAATTTTATCCTTTTTCAGCTCATTTTACAAATGAGAAAACTGAGGCAAATGGTTAAGTGACTTGCATAGTGGCCACATGGTGTCTAGGATGGATTCAAACTTTGGCCTTCCTAACTTCAGACCTGGTGCTCTCACTCTCTATTCATTGTGCCAATTGTACTATAACCTTTAGTCTGAGAGCATAAGCTGAGTGATTTTACAATCAGTATATGTGCAAAGTAGAAGTTGAATTTAGGTTGACTTGACTGTGAGACTGACTCTCCATGCCCTACTCCTGAAAGAAGTGGATTGTATTACTTTTAACAATAGTAAGTTGTAAAAACAGATATCTCTGTCCGTTTCAAGCTACTAGGCCAAAATGGTGGCCTAAGTCCTGGATCTCTGAATGATGCAATATGACTGCTGTAATTTTGTAACAAAAGGTTTAATAAAGCAAGGATCAGGAATGGGAAGGAGGGCCGAGGAAAGTCTCTAGCTCTAAAGCTCTATTACTCCAACCTGATCTAAGAGGCTCCCAGGAGCCTGCCTTTGGTTCTTGAAGCTATCAATCAACCTAACCTCTTTGTCTATACCCCAAAATCCTAAATCTACCTATCCTGACTATGGACACTGCCAAAACAGTCTTTGGTAATGGCAGTACAGTTCATGTTTGTTGGACAAAGGGTTGAATGAATGGTAGAGTCACCCAAGGCCCACAGCCCTCAAGCTTCAAGGTTTCCTTGAATACAGACAGGTACACATCTCTCTTTCTGGTTGGCTCTTCACACAGATCACAAAAAAAGTATCTTCGATTGTAGAATAGGAACAAACTAGGTAGGAACAGATGGAAATTTAAGTATAGAAGCTGGAAAGTTGATCCAAGTGCATCAACTGTCAAGGCCAAACCACTCCTCTCAGGGAAGTCAGTTAACTCCAACAGGAAATTATCCCTCCAAGTTCCAAAGAACACAGGAACCCAGCTCCCAGCTCCAGGCTTCATGTCCCCTCTTTATTTTTGCCGGCATTCCTTTTGAAACCCTTTCTTTTGAGTTCTATCTGTGAGTTACTTGCTTTGAAACCTGTGTCTTTTCCAACTTACTCTTCTTATTTCTCTATTCTATTACTCCACAAAAGGAATAATTGCAAAAATAACATGCAATAAATTAATTATTTATTATAAACTGATTAGATACTCTGCTTATTGTGCTTACAAAGTATCTTCAGATTATATAATTGAAGTGAAGCTCATAAATGAACTTCTCTTCAGGGCCAGGCACAAGGACGCTAAGGAGACTCATGTTATATAAAAATAAGCTATTTATTGAAAATATAAAGATAAAAAAAGATTTCTAATGGATTCTAACTCTACCCAATGCTAAATTTAATTGTGGTTGGACTCTGAATATTTATATAGGTTGTTGCCAGGGATTTAATTTCTAAATCCCAAAATAAATTACTAAGTAAATGGAATTTATGGTAGTTTTATTTACAATAGAGGGAAGATGTTAATGAAGAGAGAAAAGGGGAGAGAGAGATAGAGATAGAGCTCTGACTTCTTCTGATACCAGTTAGAATTTCTAAGTCCCAGCCAGGGGAAAAAAATCTCAAGATGATGAGCCTTTCTCAGAGGGTTTAGACCTCTGAGAACAGCAGGGTAACTAAGTCAGACTTTCACCGACTGCTTTAAGGAAAAGTAGTCTGAGGTCTTCTGCATGAGTTCCTCCAGGGGTCCAGTTCCTCCAGTTCCACTCCGAGTCAGAGATCCTCCATCAAACTCGAATCTCAAATCAAATCCCTTCTTCTGGCCTCTGATCTTCTTTTTAAAGATATTTTACTCTTGTGTCACCTCCCCTAAATTTCACATCTACCAATAATAGCAAATGCTTTTCTCCAGGACTGTCCACTCTTTAGTTCACACCTTCTTTGGTTAGATTATACCTTTTGGGTTATTTAACACCTTTTTTGGTTAGTTAACCTTTTGTAGTTACTTAACACCTTTTTGTAGTTAAAATGGGTAGATCTACTTAAAATATGGAGTTATCACCTTTTGGGGGATTAAAATCTAAAAATAGATTGTGGATGACAATTTAATCTTCGCAATAAAGGAAGAGCTAAGTATCTTCATTTTTATAATCAGAGGATTACAATTTAATCTTCATACCAAGTAAAACTCTCTGGTTACCCAAGGAACTGCTTCTCCTGTTTCCACAGGCTACACTTATCCTTTCTGATCTGACTAATTCAAATTTTCAATATTCTACAATAAACTAAATACTATTATACAAAGTATATAATTTTTTAACTTTGTCTCTAAGTTTTAAAATTAACAAAGGTCAGCTAGATGAGCCTCAGCAAGTACCAAGTTAGTATTTTGAGCCTTAACAGACTCAGAATCCAAACAAAAGATGAGGTCTTTCTTTGGTCTTCTCAGATATATATATATATATATATATATATATATATATATATATATATATATATATATGTAACAGCAATAGACAGTCATTAGTGTTTCCAAAGTTGGAAAAGGAAAATCACTAAGCTCCTTCAGATACTTCTCCTCCTTTCTTTCTATCTCAGACAATAAGGAGAGAGAGAAAAGATGTCACCTGCCCCCAGAATTCTTTTTTTGTTAATTTTAAACATTATTTTATTTGGTCATTTCCAAACATTATTCACTGGAAACAAAGATCATTTTCTTTTCCTCCCCTCCCTACCCCTCCCACCACCTTTCCCTCTCCCATAGCCAACACACGATTCCACTGGTTATCACATGTGTTCTTGACTCAAACCCATTTCCCTGTTGTTGGTATTTGCATTAGAGTGTTCATTTAGACTCTCTCCTCAGTCATATTCCCTCCACCCCTGTAGTAAAGCAGTTGCTTTTCCTCGGTGTTTTTACTCCCACAGTTTATCCTCTGCTTGTGGATAGTATTTTTTATATCCTTGCAGATTGTTCAGGGACACTGCATTGACACTAATGGAGAAGCCCATCACCTTTGATTGTACCACAATGTATCAGTCTCTGTGTACAATGTTTTCCTGGTTCTGCTCCTTTCACTCTGCATCACTTCCTGGAGGTTGTTCCAGTCTCCATGGAATTCCTCCACTTTATTATTCCTTTTAGCACAATAGTATTCCATCACCAAAATATACCACAGTTTGTTCAGCCATTCCCCAATTTATGGGCATCCCCTCGTTTTCCAATTTTTGGCCACCACAAAGTGCGCAGCTATGAATATTCTTGTACAAGTCTTTTTCCTTATTATCTCTTTGGGGTACAAACCCAGCAGTGCTATAGCTGGATCAAAGGGCAGACAGTCTTTTATCACCCTTTGGGCATAGTTCCAAATTGCCCTCCAGAATGGCTGGATTAATTCACAACTCCACCAGCAATGAATTAGTATCCCCACTTTGCCACATCCCCTCCAGCATTCATTACTTTCCATAGCTGTCATGATATCCAATCTGCTAGGTGTGAGGTGATACCTCAGAGTTGTTTTGATTTGCATCTCTCTGATTATAAGAGATGTAGAGCACTTTTTCATGTGCTTATTAATAGTTTTGATTTCTTTGGCTGAGAACTGCCTGTTCATGTCCTTTTCCCATTTGTCAATTGGAGAATGGCTTGATTTTTTGTACAATTGATTTAGTTCTTTGTAAATTTGAGTAATTAAACCTTTGTCAGAGATTTTTATGAAGATTGTTTCCCAATTTGTTGCTACCCTTCTGATTTTGGTTACATTGGTTTTGTTTGTACAAAAACTTTTTAATTTGATGTATTCCAGATTATTTATTTTGCATTTTGTAACTCTTTCTAATTCTTGCTTGGTTTTGAAGTCTTTCCCTTCCCAAAGGTCTGACATGTATACTCTTCTGTGTTTGCCTAATTTTCTTATAGTTTCCTTCTTCATGTTCAAGTCATTCACCCATTTTGAATTTATCTTGCTGTAGGGTGTGAGGTGTTGATCTCAACCTAATCTTTCCCACACTGTCCTCTAATTTTCCCAGCAGTATTTATGAAATAGTGGATTTTTGTCCCAAAAGCTGGGATCTTTGGGTTTGTCATATACTGTCTTGCTGAGGTTACTTGCCCCCAGTCTATTCCACTGATCCTCCTTTCTGTCTCTTAGCCAGTACCAAATAGTTTTGATGACTGCTGCTTTATAATATAGTCTGAGATCTGGGACTGCAACTCCCCCTTCCTTTGTATTTTTTTTTCATTACTTCCCTGGATATCCTTGATCTTTTGTTCTTCCAAATGAACTTTGTTATAGTTTTTTCTAAATCAGTAAAAAAAAAAATTGGAAGTTCCATGGGTATGGCACTAAATAGATAGATGAGTTTGGGTAGGATGGTCATTTTTATTATATTGGCTCATCCTACCCATGAGCAGTTAATGTTCTTCCAATTGTTCAAGTCTAGTTTTAGTTGTGTGGAAAGTGTTTTGTAGTTGTGTTCATATAGTTTCTGTGTTTGTCTCGGGAGATAGATTCTTAAGTATTTTATTTTGTCTAAGGTAATTTTGAGTGGGATTTCTCTTTCTAGTTCTTGCTGCTGAGCTGTGTTGGAATTATATAGAAATGCTGATGACATGTGGGTTTATTTTGTATCCTGCAACTTTGCTAAAGATGTTGATTATTTCAATTAGCTTTTTGGTTGAATCTCTAGGATTCTTTAAGTAGACCATCATGTCATCTGCAAAGAGTGATAACTTGGTCTCCTCCTTGCCTATTTTGTTGCTTTCAATTTCTTTTTCTTCTCTAATTGCAACTGCTAGTGTTTCTAGTACAATGTCAAATAGTAGAGGTGATAATGGACATCCTATTTCACTCCTGATCTTATTGGGAATGCATCTAGTTTATCCCCATTGCAGATGATATTAGCTGATGGTTTTAGATATATACTGTTTATTATTTGTAGGAACAACCCTTCTATTCCTATGCTTTCCAGTGTTTTTAATAGGAATGGGTGTTGTATTTTATCAAAGGCTTTTTCTGCATCTATTGAAATAATCACGGGATTTTTGTTGATTTGCTTGTTGATGTGGTCAATTATGTGAATAGTTTTCCTAATATTGAACCAGCCCTGCATCCCTGGTATAAATCCTACTTGATCATGGTGGATGACCCTTCTGATCACTTTCTGGAGTCATTTTGTTAGTATCCTATTTAAGATTTTTGCATCTATATTCATTAGAAAGATTGGTCTATAATTTTCTTTCTCTGTTTTTGGCCTGCCTGCTTTTGGAATTAGTACCATGTTTGTGTCATAAAAGGAGTTTGGTAGAACTCCCTCTTTGCTTATTATGTCAAATAGTTTGTATAGTGTTGGAGTTAGCTGTTCTTTGAATGTTCGATAGAATTCACTGATGAATCCATCAGGCCCTGGGGATTTTTTCTTAGGAAGTTCTTTGATGGCTTGTTGGATTTCTTTTTCTGATATGGGATTATTTCAGAAATCTATTTCTTCTTCTGTTAGTCTAGGCAATTTGTATTTTTGTAAATATTCATCCATATCACCTATGTTGGTATATTTATTGCCATATAGTTGGGCAAAGTAGTTTTTAATGATTGCCTTAATTTCCTCTTCATTGGAGGTGAGATGCCCCTTTTCATCCTTGATTCTGTTAATTTGCCTTTCTTCTTTCCTTTTTTAAATTAGATTAACCAGTACTTTGTCTATTTTGTCTGTTTTTTCAAAGTACCAGCTTCTAGTCTTGTTTATTAGCTCAATAGTTCTGACACTTTCGATTTTATTAATTTTTCCCTTAATTTTTAGGATCTCTAGTTTGGTTTTCTTCTGGGAGTTTTTAATTTGTTCGTTCTCCAGGTTTTTTTTTTAATTTGCATTTCCAATTCTTTGATCTCTGTCCTCCCTAATTTGTTAATATATGCACTCAGGGATATGAATTTTCCTCTAAGTACTGCCTTGGTTGCATCCCATAAGGTTTGAAAGGATGTCTCACCGTTGTCATTTTCTTCAATGAAATTATTAATTGTTTCTATGATTTCTTCTCTAACTATCCGATTTTGGAGTATCATATTATTTAATTTCCAATTAATTTTTGATTTGGCTCTCCATGTACCCTTACCGATCAATATTTTTATTGCCTTGTGATCTCAAAAGGCTGCATTTATTATTTCTGCTTTTCTGCATTTGAGTGCCATGTTTCTGCGACCTAGTGTATGATCTATTTTTGTGAATGTGCCATGTGGTGCTGAAAAGAAGGTGTATTCCTTTTTGTCCCTATTTATTTTTCTCCATATGTCTATTAACTCTAATTTTTCTAAGATTTCATTCACTTCTTTTACCTCTTTCTTGTTTATTTTTTGGTTTGATTTATCTAAATTTGAAGTCTCCCACTAATATGGCTGTCTATTTCCTACTTCAATTCTCCTAGTTTCTCTATTAAAAATTTGGATGCTATACCATTTGGTGCATACATGTTGATTAGTGATGTTTCCTCATTGTCTATACTCCCTTTTAACAGAATATATTTACCTTCCCTATCCCTTTTGATCAGGTCTATTTGTGCTTTGGCTTTGTCAGATCATGATTGCAACTCCTGCCTTCTTTCTACCAGTTGAGACTCAAAAGGTCTTACTCCAACCTTTAATTCTAACCTTGTGAGTGTCAACCGGCCTCATATGTGTTTCTTAAAGACAACAAATGGTAGGGTTTTGGGTTCTAATCCAATCTGCTATTTGTCTACGTTTTATGGATGAATTCATCCCATTCACTTTCAAAGTTATGATTGTCATTTGTGGATTTCCTGGCATTTTGTTACCTTCCCCTAGTTCTGACCTTTCTTCTTTAGCTATCTCCTTTTGAACCAGTGATTTGCTTTACATCAGTCCCCCTAGTCCCATCCCTTGATATGCTTCCCTTTCTAGCCCCTCCATTTTTGTGCTCCCTTCTCCTCCCCCCTCTCCTTCCCTCCCTTTTTATGTTCCCTCCCCCCCTTAATTTTCCTTTCTTTCCTGCCCTAATGGATAAGACAGAATTCAGGATCCCACTGGATCTAGATGTTCTTCCCTCTCAGATTAGATTTCACTCAGAGTAAGGTTTAAGTAATTCCACTTCACACTCTCTTCCTCTCCTTCTCATATGAGAGTTCTTCCCCTCCCCTTCCCATGTGTATCTTTATATGGGAAAGATTATTCTATTAAGTTCCTCCCCCATTTCTTGAAGTAAATCTTAGTATTATCGACGGTTCCCCCTTCCCTTTTCCTTTCTTTGCCCCCACTTTCCCCAAATCTTTTTAATGCCCCAATCTTTCCCTTTGCATGTTTCTTCTAACTATTCTTATGATGCTACAATTTTTGAGAGTTACACAAAACATTTTCCCCACATATTAATATATATAGTTTTATGTAAATGTAGTCCTTATAGAAGAGAGTTTGACTTAAAGAAAAAGATAAGATTTATCTCCTTTTCCCTTTCTTTCATATTTACCTTTTCATTTTTCTCTTGCTTTCTGTGCTTGGATATCAAACTTTCCACGGAGCTCTGGTCTTTTCTTAGCAAATGCTTGGAAATCTTCTATTTTGTTGAATGCCCATACTTTCCCCTGGAAGTATATAGTCAGTTTTGCTGGGTAGTTGATTCTTGGTTGGAGACCCAGCTCTCTTGCCTTTCTAAATATCGTGGTCCATGCTTTGAGGTCTCTTAGTGTGTTAGCCTCTAAGTCATGTGTGATCCTTATGGGAGCCCCCTTAATTCTGAAGCTCCTCTTCTTGGCTTCTTGTAGGATTTTCTCCTTTTCTTGGAAGCTCTTGAATTTGGCAATTACATTCCTAGGGGTTGTCTTTTGGGGATTTAGTATAGAGGGTATTCTATGAACCCTTTCTATTTCTATTTTGCCCCCTTGTTCCAGAAAGTGGGGGCAATTTTCTTTTATAATCTCCTGTAGAATAATATCGAGTTTATTGTTTATCTCTGGTTTTTCTGGGAGACCGATAATTCAGAGGTTGTCTCTTCTCCCTCTGTTTTCCAGATCTGTGACCTTCTCAGTGAGATATTTTATGTTTTCTTCTAATTCATTAATTTTTTGGGTTTGCTTTATTGATTCTTGCTGTTTTATGATCTCACTTTCTTCGAGTTGCTTGATTCTGGTCGTTAGGGACTGGTTTTGCTTTTCAGCTTTGTCTGCCCTTCTATTGGATGCTTCAAGCTCTTTTCTCAATTGAGCAGTCTTATCTGTCAGACTGCTGATCTCTTTCTTCCATTTTTCTTTCTAGGTTTCCATCTTTTGGGTAAGCTCCAGTTTGAGATCTTCCAGAGCTTGTTGATAGTTTCCATTTTGGGAGGCATGTTCTGATTTTTTTTTTAGATTTCCTCCTCATTCTCTTCTTTTCCTTGGGTACTTCCACCATAAAAGTTTTCAATAGTCACCTTTTTCCCTTTCTTCCTTGAGGCTTGATTTTGGGCCATGTGAGCCATCCCTTTGGTGGTTTTATTCCCCTTTCCTTTTTGGTCTGGGGTCTGGGTGTTATGGGCAGGTTTTCTGTGAATTTAGGTTGCCTCAGACTAGTTCTTCCCAGTCTCCAAGGTTTCTTAGAGCTTTGGGCCCCTGATCACAGCCACACTGCCCAGGTGTTCAGCTCTGCCCAGATAATCAGCACGTGGTCCACCCCTGGTGTTTAGCTCCTCCCAGATGTTCAGCGCAACCGCCCCAAGTACAGCTCCGCTGACCCCCTTGCTCAGCGCCGGGTTTTCCCATGAAACCCCCCTGAGACGTTTTTTCCTGGCAGTCCCCAGATCCCAAGGACCCTGGAGTGCCCCCCCCGACAGAGAAGTTCCCCACTCACTCACTGTCCCAGTGAACGCTCAGGTAGCTGACTCTGGTTGGTGGGGGAGGTGGTAGGGGGAGGGCGGCTCAGTTCACATTTCTGTGCAAGCTTTTCCTCCTTCTTATTATAGTGTGGAAATGTTCAAACCCCACGTACCTTTGCCTCTGTGAGGTACTGGGGAGTCCTGTTCTGCCAAAGGTGATTTTTATGCTCCTTTGATGTAGTCTATTTCATTTGGTGCCGGGGAGAGGAAGCGTGTGGTATCTAGATTGCAGCCATGATTATCCGGAAGTGCCCCCAGAATTCTGAAAGAGTATGACTGCCAGAGACCAACTTCCACAAAAAAAATGTTACCCCTCCCCCCATATGGGGGTTGAAAATATGAAGGGTTTTTATAATAAGCTAGAGAGGATTATTTAAGAATAAGTTAGCCAGAAATTTTAATTAATTCTAAGAATTTTATTTAACAATTTATTTACAAAATATAGAAAGAGTGAAAGTAAGAAAATGAGAGAGAGGATAGGGTAAGTTATCTAGCTCAAGCACTAAGTATTTTGCTCTAACCCTGGCTCAAAAATAGGCAAAAGAGTTTAGTCCTTAGCAAGAGAGGTCTTGGCCCTTGTAGCTGAGGACCTGAGGATTCAGGGAGCCTCTCTCAAGATGATAGGTCTCTCCTGAGGCTAGTCTCTTCAGAAAATCCAGTAAAGGAGTCATCTCTTTCACTTAACATGTGTCAGTCCAAAGGGAGAGATTCAAGGAAAGTCTCACCAAGTCTAAAGTCTCAGGTCCAGTCAGCAGATTCTTTATCAGCCTCCAACTTAAATTCAGAACTCCAAAGAATGAGAACAGTCAGAAGTCCAAAGCATAAAGAATTCCCTCACAGGAAGTGGTAACTCCTTTCTAAAGACACTCTTTTGTGTCAATTCCTGTGCCTTCCTCTACTTTTTACATGGACAAATCATAGTCTAATGCTTTGCTTAGGACTGTCCAGGGGGAAGTCAGTCAATTCTGATTTGTTACCCACTATCACACACATGGGTCACAGACCTCCCCCATTCAATTGTGAATGGGGTATTTATACTTCTGGTGATTAAATCTAAAAATGGGCAGGGGAGAGTTAATTTAATCTTCACACCCTGTCAAATTTGAAACTGACACTGTCTCAGCTCTGATTCCAACTCCATTTCTTTCTCAAGCTAGCTTCTCTACTTCTTATTTATAAACTAATATAACAAAACTTAATATCTAATATCATCCTTATATAATTCAAATGAAAATAACAAGGAAATAAAGTTAAACTACATTCATTTTAATGACCCATCTTGGCTCAAAGAAGGAAAAAGTGCATCTTTCCTTCAGAAGGAGAGAGAGTATGGATGCAGGATATTACATATACTCAAAGGTATATTCATTATGTTGGATTATTTTGCTCAACAATTTGATTTATTATGATAGAGGAAATTAGGAAGCAAGGTGATACACAGGAAGGGAGGTGATAAGAAGAGATAATAAAGTTATATTATTAAAGCATAGATGTTACTAAGCCTTTCCTTTACTCAGTTAAATCCTCTGATTTCTTCTGAACTCTAAGATTAAATAGAAAATTCTCTGTTTTATATTTAGCCCTTATAAAGCTGACTGCAATTTACCTTTCTAGGGTTATCATACCTTGTTCCCTTCATGAACTTTATGGACCAGGAAAAGTGACATTCTTTCAGTTATTCACATATAATAATTCATTTCCCCTCTTTATGACTTTCCATATCCCCTTCTGAATCACCGCCTTTTCATGGCAGAAGGGTTTGTATAGCTTTACAAAACAATGAACCCTTCTGCCATGACAAGGCGGTGATTGTCCATTGGAGAAAGAAGTGACAAACCAATCCAGTATATTTGCTAAGAAAAATCATAGAAGGTAAGACATCAGAATGTCCAATGGGTCATGACAAGTTGGACATGACTGAGTACTTGAACAACAAGGAACCTTCTCCATATAGACTCTATTATGACATCCATCATGATGAGATGCATTAGGGAGAATGAAGTCTAGATAAAAGGACTATAGGACAAAAGAGCACTGAAATGCCCCTTATATTTAAGAGGATAGATGCCATAACATTGAAAATATAATACAACATACTTGAAAGTAAATACATAACAATCATCTCATGTATACAGAATTCCTTGAAAAGAGCATAAATCTACTATTATTTATTAATGTACATTTAACTAGAAATCACACAATAGTGTTAATTTAAATGAAGAGACTGTCTAGAGTCTTCCTCAGATATCTACTATCCTTTTTGTACTTAGGTTAAGTCAGTTTATCTGTTTTTCTTCAGAGTCCTCATTAGTAAAATAAAGTGGTTGAATTAAACAATCTCTGGGTTTTCTTCACCTTCTAAATTTGTGGAACTCAATTTTTCTTCATAACAACCCTGTGAAGTAAGCATTTCAATAGTTACTATATCCATTTTGTAGATGAGGAAACTCATACTCAGAGAAGTTAAGAGGCTTGCCCAACTTCATAAAAAGATGTAAGATGATTAATTGCAAATGACTTTATTATCAACAAGGCAAGGATGCAAGATAATTCCAAGAGACTTATGACCAAAAAAAAAAAGATATTTACTTCCATGGAAGGAACAGACTGAGTTTAAATGCAAATTCAAACATACTATTCTTTATTCCCTTCATGAATTTTTCTCTAGTGAAAGCAATTCATGTCTTCTTTCACACCATGATGAACATGGAAATATATATTATATGATAATATATGTACAACCTATATCATATTACTTGCCTTCTTGGGTATGGGAGAAGGGGAAGAGAGAACATGAATTGCAAAATTTCAGAAAATAAATTGAAAAATTGTTTTGACATGTAATTTGGCAAAAATAAAAGTTTATTATAAAAAAATAAAATAAAAGGAGGGGGGAAAGAGACTTGCCTAGTTCCACAACTAGTAAATGTCAGAACCAGGACTGAAAGCTAAATGGACTGGTTGCTTATGCTACATAGTCAAGCAAGAACCAGGAATCTCTATTTTATTCCAATTTTTATCAAAGATTATTCTGGCCCTAAAGAGATGGGACTTTGTGAACTCCGAGTTTTAACATGCTTTGATTCTCTGATTCAAGGGTAATCCATTTTGCCACTGCCTTTATCTGATTTTACTATAGTTTGTAAAATTAACAAACTAGGCATCCACCCTGGAGTGATGGAGGTATAAGGTACGTATAATTGGAAGAGGAATCTAGATTGTTTAATACTTCTGTGAATAAGGCATTGGGTGCAGTAGAAACCATAAGTATTCAATGGTTTTGAACTTCTCAACAGGATGAAGGAATGAACTCCAATAAGGAATAATGGGCTAAGAGAAAGAGACTAGGGTTCCTTGGAGCTTGAAGAAATAAATCATCACAAAAACAATTTTAGCTAATACAAGCCCCATGGCATAGGGCTTAGTTATGGAGGATTTTCGGAGCTATTAGTACTATAGTGTGAATGGGATCAACTTACTCATTTTAAAGTAAAAAACAGGGTGGCATAAAAGGAAGAAAATAGGATTGATACCTGGGTTCAAATCCTGATTCTGAGAATTACAATTTGAGGTAGTGATCTTGACTCTCTATGTCTCAGTTTCCTCATCTGTAAAATGATGGAGTTGAAATAAATGTACACTAATATCCTCTCTGTTTCTAACTTTAGGTTCCTATGAGTAGAAGCCTAGAAGAAAAATCAGTTGTCACCAGGAAGTAAATTGTATAGTTGACATTTGAATCCAGGTCTTCCAATTCTAAGTATAATAATCAGTCTGATTATTTCTTCTGGTCTATAGAGGGAAGCCAGGGAGTAGGAAGACTGCTGGAGTATAAATAGTTTTATTATTTAGAAATTAGGCTTGGTGTTGAGTGTTCTGGGTATAGAGCATTTCATAAGTTTCAAAAAATGTGAAAGTCGTGTGTGGGAGAGAGATTATGAGATGCTGGAAGTTGAAGAAATACAATCTTTAGAAGTAGCATTCATGGGGCTGATTCTTCTTTCCCTCTATCACCATTGTGGCAAGTAGAGAGTATTTACAAGAGTTGATATTTTTTTTTTTTAGATCTCATGGTATTCCACCACCCATACCTAAACTATGTAAAAAAATGGGAAAGTAAGTGATATCATTACTTAGGTGCAGCCTCACATGGCACATGGCCTTTCCGAAGAGTATCACTGGAATTTTCTAATCCTTTGTTCTTGGTATCAAGTGCTCTTGATAATGAGACAACCTAGACTAGCAGATATAGAAAGGGCAACCCAGATAATTTTTGTACTTTTTTTAATAAAAAGCACCAGGTATTGGAATGAAGGCGAAACAGCCCCACCTTTGAGACTATCAATCCCTTTATTGAGGTTTTTGTTTACCTCAAATTTCACTTTTCAACATTGTCTGAATCCAAAAATATGTATCTCAATCTGCATATTGAGCCTATGACCTCTCTGTCAGAAAATGAATAGTACCCATTGTCCTTCCAGATACATGGCTGGTCTCTGCATTGATCAGTCAGAGGTCTTAAGTGAGTTGAACCAAATTGATTAATACAATAAAATCTCCAAAGAAAGATATGTGTATCTAGTCGCATCAATTGGCAATGACCAGATTAAGATTAATGACTAAAAACTGTGCCTAGATATTATAACTTCAAAGGATGATTCATAGCTGAAAGATACTTCAAATGCTTATAGCCCAATCTTCTCATCTTATAGATGGTGAAACTAAGGCTTAGAGAGTTTAGATGAATTTCCTAAAGTTGCCTAAGTAGCAAATAATGAGAATAAAATCAAATTCCATGGATACTACTTCCACAGACTCCACCCTTCCACCTTTCAGTATTTCATTATAAGAATTGAAATTTTGCAAATAAAATATTGAGCATTTCTTCCAATTCCCATTATAATCTTAGCATGAATGTAAGAACTTTAATGACATTTTACCTATCAAGCTGATGTTATCACTATTGTGTTAAGGTCATGATGGCTTGGTGCTTGACGTGACATTTACAGATGACTCACAAATCATCAATGATAGATTCTTTTATTGAATGCACTAATTACCAGAAGACTCTAGATGCCTGAGTACAAAAGGACACAACAGCACAGAGATCAAATATTCTAACTCTCTCATTCACAAAGAATGAAACTGAAGCCCAGAGAGATAATAGAACTTGCTCAATTAGTTAATGATAATATTAGAGCAGTAGTTTCCAGAGTGATGCCTGTAGCCCCCTATGAGCACTATCAGTAACACATACTGGATAGAGAGTATTTTAGCAGGTTTCTTTTCTCCATGCTTCTAGAGTGGAAAAGCTCTGAGCCACAATGTAGAGGAGAGTTAGACCATCTTTGGAAACTCCTCTTTTTCCAGTGAGCTTTTAAAATTGGAAAGACTGCTTCTGATGGGGCTGAATTAGTTATAAACAAATCTGACAGGATACTTCTGTAACAAACATTTTATAGACAATTAACTTAGAGAAAACTCTGTAGGAAATCATATCCTTAAACCAAAAAGTTTTCATAAATCTAATTATCAGCTCTGTTAGTACCTATGACATCTCAAATGTATTTGGGCCAAACAGAATGGCTTGACTTCTTTCTCTTCCCTTGTTTTAATTAGAGCTTTTCATTCTCATCCTCCCACAGGTTGGGGGCAGTTGGGTAACTCATTGGATTGAGAGCCAGGTCTAGAGATGGGAGGTCCTAGGTTCATATCTGGCCTCAGACACTTCCCAGCTGTGTGACCCTGGGTAAGTCACTTGACCCCCATTGCCTAGCCCTTACCACTCTTCTGCCTTGGAGCCAATACACAGTATTGACTCCAAGATGGAAGGTGAGGGTTTAAAAAAATTAAATAAAAAATTGTTATAAGTAGCATCTTAGCTCCTGAGACAACCAATGTTGTCTCTTACTTAGAATTGTGAAAGGGAAGAGTATAGGCATAGAGAAACATGAAGAAGAGATACCACTTGGGAGGAGAATGGGATAGTCCAAGGAAAAGGTGATGATAGGATGAGTCTACAAAAAATTGTTGATATTGCCACAGTCCCAGTAATTCATGTATATGAAGGTTCAACTGACCTAAAGTGCATCAGCCATTGACTACCTCACTAGACATTTACTTGCTTTGGCAGAGAGTTAACCAAGTCTCCTTGGTTCCTATCTCTCATTCCTTATGCAGTAATTTAGAAAGCACCCTTATTTCAGTGGTAAAAAGTACTTCACTCCATTTCTATCAAATCCTGGGGAACTACTAGAATTATATTAAAAACACTATTATCTTTGTCTAAAAGTCTGTATGTTTGAGCCATGAATGACTTTGGACAAGGATTGGACCATGCAATTTGATGGATGATTGAACTACTGAACTCCAACTTGATTAGTCAATAAACATTTATTGAGTTAGGCATCAGACACTTGACTGGATGTATGTTCCTAGGCAAGTCATTTAACTCTGAGTTTGCCTCAGTTTCTTCAGCAAAATGTGATGGAGAAGGAAGTGGCAAGTATCTTTGCAAGAAAATCCCAAATGGGGTCAGAAAGCACCAAACAAAACTGCAACAAGCATTTATTAAGTACCTACTAGTACTAGGCACTGTGCTATCTGTTGAGAAAACAAAGAAAAAACACAGTTCCTGTTCTCCAGGAACTCACAGTCTAGTCAAAGAAACAATATGCAAATAGCTACTATGAGCTGTTCCATTATAATGTGAACTTCTTGAAGGTATGGACTCTTTTGCTTCTTTTGGTTTCAACAAAAATTAACACAATGCTTAGACCATAATATTGGCATTTCAAATGTTTTAGTGATTGATGTACAAGATATGTCCTATAAGATATGGTGGAGATAATCAGCAGAAGAAAGATGCTGGTATTAAATGATAGTAGAAAGACTTCTTATGGAATTCAGGATTTTAGTAGGGATGTGAAGGAAGCCAAGAAAATCAGGAGGCAGAGAAGGAAAAGAAGATAATTTCAATCAAGGAAGACAAACAGGGAAAATGTAGTTAGGGAATGGAGTGTCTTACAAGGAATAACAGGAGACCCATGACATTGGATAACAGAATGAGTGCTGGGTGGGGAGGAGGACAATAGTGGTAAAGTGTAAAAAGAGTCCAAAGCTAGTAGGGTGCTGAGCAGTGAAGGGTTTGGATGACAAATAGAAGAACTTATATGTGATATTGAAAGTGATAGGGAGTCACCGTAGTTTAGTAAATAGTGGGATGACAGGATCAAATGTGCAATTTTGGAAAATTGCTATGAGAGAGAAAAGATGAATTTGAAGAGAAAGAGTTCTCAGCATATGACATCATTTTTCCAGTGAGATATAAAGAAAGATTCTTAGGTGAGAAAAGTGGAAGAATTGGCATCCAGAAAAGATTTGAAAAATGATGAACAAGTGTGAAAATCTGCTGTGAGGAATAAGATATAAAGAAGTAGGCATGTATAAAAGGATTGCCACGCTACAGTGAGGGCCCAGTTGACATTAGGTATCAAATTTCTAGCAGATCCAGTAACCACAGTTTTATATTCTTCCACTTTGCTCAGCATCATGTGAGTAGGAATGATGGCAGCAGATGGAAGAGCAATCGAGGGCTAAAGTTTGGCAGGAAAAGGACAACGATAGATAAAGGGACCAAAGGATGAAAGCATAAGACAGCACAGAGATAAACTGGTAGACTGAAGATCAAGATGGGAAAGAAAGGAGATTGTAGCTATTATAAGAGTCAAATTCTGAAAAGAACTGAACGGTTGATGAACTAGAAGCCACAGTATGGACAAAGAATAGAAGTTGGGGTTTCAAAGCCAAAGGGGAAATGAAAGAATTGATTATGATCTCATAAGAGAATTCAGAGTTCTAGAATGAAGAAGTAGTACTTTTGTGGGTGATAGCAAAATAATAGGTATGAACATATTTATGCATAGTTAAGGTAGGGTGGAGGAGTAGGTCATGTCAAATAAATATTTTGAAAAATTCTGAGATTAGAATATTTGAAAAATATCTTTATTTTTGTTGAAGTTGCCTAGTATGAATGCAGGAGTTGGGAAAGTATGAATGAATGAACCAAGAACTGAACTCTCTGAGGAGAGATGCTCTTCTGCATTGGCATCTCTTTTTTTAAAATTCCAGCTACAATCCCTTCTATGTCAGTATTATTCTTTGATATAATCCCTCCACCACCTTCTTTTGCCTGTGCAATATCTGAATCATGGCAGCAATTGTATGCAGAGAAAGGAGACATGCAGTCGATGAGGGTAGAATCAAAACATAGCAACTGTTTGAATACTTAGGATGAGGGAGAATGAGCAACGAAGATGACAAGGGAATTGATGGCATACCCGGATAACTGGAAGAATAATGGTATCCACCACAGTCATATGGAAGTTTGGCAGAGAGCTGGATTTTGAGGAAAGAGTTGTGTGGTGCTATTTTTGATGCAGATTGATCTCCCTTTCTTCAGACTTTCTTGGAATCACTTCAGACACTTCTGACTTCCAGCTTCAAAAAGAAAGAGGTTGAATGACTTACCTAGTCTCCTAAAGTCAGTATTTGTCAATTAGAACTTCAACCCTAACTCCAAGGCCAGATCTTGATCCACTATGTGTGTTTCAGCTTTATAATAACAATAATGATAAAGAAATTGGATTTTTAAAAGTAAACTATGTAAGCAATGTCATTCATCATCAGCAATAAATACTTACTAAGTGCTCAGACAGTCTGGTCAGGCGAGGCCCCTTCCTGCTGAGGAAGGAGTGGGGACCTGTAGATAAAAACAGCAAAACCATCTCTTGAATCAATGTGTATTAACACCAAAGTAAACACCAAAGTAATCTACCAAACCCTGTACAATCCTCATCTAGCTTATTCATTTGTATATTTAAATGAGCTTACTGATTAATTATGCTGATTAATTAATTGATACTTGATAAAATTACAGAATATAATGGGCAAGTAAAAAAAAGACAAAGTGTTATGTCTTAGATAAAGTATTAAGACATAGGAAGTCCTTAAACAAGGGAATAAAACAAGTTGGCAAATCATTGCCTGAGGTAGCTAAATGGTTCAGTGGATAGAGTCCTGGGTCTGGAGTCAGGAAGACTCACTAAGTTCAGATTTGGTCTCAGATACTTATTAGTTGTGTGACCCTGGGCAAGACACTTAACCCTCTTGGCTTCAGTTTTCTCACCTGGAAAATGAGCTAAAGAAGGAAATGGCAAACTACTCCAGTATCTTTGCCAAGAAAACTCCAAATATGGTCAGGAAGAATTGAACACAACTGAAATAACTAAACAACAATAATTTCCTTTGTTAGGAAGCCAGAGAATGTCAGTCTGTGGAGGCTTTAGCAACTATCTGGATTCTTTGATTTTGAAGAGGATACTGAGACGAGAGAAAGGAAGAGACTTGACAAAGTTCAGACAGAATATTAGCAGTAGAGTAAAATATTCTTGCCTGGGCAGTTAGGTGGTACATTGGAAAGATTCATTTTCCTGACTTCAAATCAAGCTCTGTGACCCCAGACAAGTCACTCAATGCTGTTTGCTAAGTTTTTCATCTATAAAATGAGCTGGAGAAGGAAATGGCAAACTAATACTATATCTCCACCAAAAAAATATCTCAAATGGGATTATAAAGAGTTGAACATAACTAAAACAATTGAACAAAAATAAAGTCATTGCTTGGCTGAAAGATCTTTCATACTATAGTTATTTTAAAAAACATAACACATTTTCCAAGGAATTAATGAAAGCAGCAGACAGAAAATCTCCAAAAGAGGGTGAATTCTGCAGGTGAGAAGGAAAAGAAGCCAACTCCAGAGAAAGAATTACTTCTAATCTCTGGGAGGAGAAAGGGGATTTCTCTATCCTTCCTTCTATTAGTCATTCCATGTTATAGTGAGGATACCAGGATGAGGCATCATGCCAAGTTTAGAGAACACTCAGGGAATCTAGCAGAGTGATACACTCAGTCCAGATGCTGCACCCAGGGAAAGAAGTATAAGGACAACAAGATGAGAAAGGGTCTCACAGCATTAGAAGGAATAATTGCCCGAGACACATATTAACTAAGCATATATTACTTTCTATTAGCATATTTGATGTGAATGTCTACTCTTCTCATTGATGCTATATATATCTATGGGAAAGTGCATCCCAATTTTAAGGGGAGAGTGATGTTTTATAGATATTACTCTTATCATGTTTCCTCAGTAAATGCTCTTGCTTGGAACTAGTTGTATTCTCTGAGTTTTAAAAGAAAATGAACCAGAAGGGATTCATGAGCTATAGTTTGAGGAGTGGGGTCATATGTAGTAGTAGCTAAAAACTGGGATAATTATCTTTTAGTTCTTTTAATCTGCAAGTATGGGTTGGAGGATAGTGTGGAAGGGAAAACTATCCTAGATTATTTGGAAATTTTCCCCTAAATACAAAAGAATGCAAACTCTAATATTTGAAAACTACTCATGGTCAGTCCTCAGACCCAAGGGATATATAATTTTATGTGGAGTAGAAAAGGAAAAAAAGACAAGGCTATTTTATTTTAGAAGTCACAACTTTGGGGGCAGCTGGGTGGCTCAGTGGATTGAGAGCTAGGCTTAGAGATGGGAGGTTCTAGGTTCATATCTGGCCTCAGACACTTCCCAGCTGTGTGACCCTGGGCAAGTCACTTGACCCCCATTGCCTAGCCCTTACCACTCTTCTGCCTTGGAGCCAATACACAGTATTTACTGCAAGACAGAAATTAAGGGTTTTTTAAAAAATAAAACAAAAGAAAGATAAAAGAAAATTTAAAAAAAGAAGTTGCAACTTGAATCAGAGTCATTTACAGTAGAGGTGCCAAACATGCAGATAATTGGATTCCAAGAACCACTGGAACCATGGTAAAATGTAACTGGCAAATAGTTAACAAAATAAATAAAATATAACAAAACATGAATAATACTACATTTTATAACTGCCAAAATATGGCCTTCAAGGATTCTCATGTATGAATTAAGAGATCCTATATCTGAGTTTTAACACCAGTCATGTAGAGAAGCAGGAATGAAAATGTTTGGTTAATTTTTCTCTCTTGGGGTACAAAACATAGTCAGAAGATAGAGTTCTAGACAGCGTATAGACAGGAAGAATGAAGAATGGCACTGTCATTCATCTAGTGTAGGCTATGAAAATGCAAAGAAAGGCAGAAACACAGAAAAAGAGAGCTAGAGAGGAAGTCAAAGCTTGAGAATGGTACATTGTTGAATTTGAGGTAGAATCTACAGATATCATCCCCATTTTACAGATGAGAAAAATGAGTCTTAAAGAACCTAAATAAATTTCTCAAGATCACAACCTTAGTATGGATTTGAACTTGTCATCCTATTCTGAATTTTGTTGTTGTGGAATCTTTTTGATTGTGTTCAAGTCTTTGTGACCCTAGTTGATGTTTTCTCAGCAAAGATATTGGAGAGGTTTGCCATTCCTTCTCCAGTTTACTTTATAGATGAGAAAACTGGGACAAATAGGATTCATTCACTTGCTCAGAGGTCTAAAGTCCTGGTGCTCTCTCTATCCACCCTGCCACGTAAATGCCAAGTACAGCATTCTGTCCATTATATCACTATTCCTCCCATCTGATCTTATGTAATCCTTCAAGTCTAGGTTCAAGATAACCTATGAAGACAAATAGCAAAATCTGAGCATGAAAAAAGCCAAAATTGTCTAAGAATAAGTATGACTTTGGGGTAATTCTGTGTGAGTGCATGTGTGTTTATGTGGCCTTTGATTTTATTGCTGGGATACTTCATCTGGTTGAGATATGTCAGAGGGTACATTCGATTCTAGGTCTTCCTGATCCTCAGCCCATCTCTGTCCATCACCCCTTACTGCCCCTTCTAATATACTAGAACAAAGAGATGACAGTAGTCATAAATACGTCATCATGTGGATGCTAGTGCCAAATTGTGGAAAATTAAAAAAAAAAAAAACAAATGAACAAGGAAATAATGCTTTAAGAGAAGAAAACATAAGAAATTTAAAATTGATAACCTTGATTGTTAATGGCTAAATTTGTTAATACAATGAAAAAGAAAATATATTCCCACCTCACCCTCAGTTTGTCACTCCTCTTCTTACAGGGCTTGGTGGTGGAGCACTAAACCCTTTCCAAAGCTTTCTGTCATAGAGGACTCTCAAATTTCCTGATAATTCCATTTACCATCAGCAATTCTTCTTGGTTTCAATTCTATGGAGCAATATACATCCTGGTGCTTCTCCCATCTGCCTCCTGTTTTTTAGCTTCCTTTTCTGTTTTGACTCCTCCCATGAAATTATAAGCTCCTTGAAGTCAAGAACTTCATTTTCTTTTTTGAATCCCCCAAACATAGCACATTGCCTGACTCATAGTAAGTACTTTATACTTATTTTTTAATTGCATTGGAAATATATTGTATATTAGAAATACACTTTAAAATAATGACATAAAGAGATAAAGTAATATCTGGAATAAAACAACAATAATGACTGTGACAATTCATTTATATATCACTTTAAAATTTGCACAGTTTTTTATATAAATTATTTTATTTTATTTTCAAAATGACACTGTGAGGTAAGTGATATTATTAATCCCATTTTATAAAGGAGAAAACTGAGGCTTAAAGAAGTTTATTTGTCAGGAGCCACAAAGCAATTAAAGGTCTGAAATGACTTAAAATCACATCTTCCTGAATTCAAGAATGATAATCTAAAGTAAGAATTATTATCATGAATTCACAACAGAAAAAAAATATTATCGAGAGAAATAATTAAACAAAATTATGCTGAAAGTCAGCATAGACAATAAATTAAGATCAATTTTAAATAACTTTGTTCTAAAATTCACAACTCCTTTACTTTTTATTCTTTTAAGTATTTAAGTAATTAAATGAAAATCTATTGAAAAAAAATTCCTTGATTATTAAGAATAAAATAGAACTAACTTTAATATCTCTCAGAACTTTATAAATACAACAGAAATGCAATCAAGGACAAAAATTCTTATCTAAAAAAAGAATTCCATTATGTCTGAACAGAATTGTTCAAAAGCTTTCCTTGATAAAAACTGTGCTAGCTACTCAATGGGGATATATTTGTTGTTATATCATAACTTTAAGAAAACTCATCACTTGTTGACTTAAAAAGAAGCCATCTCAATGTACAAAGGTAGAAATATTCCCTAACTCTTTTAGTACATACCATGATAGTGTATATTCCCTCCTATCAGTGGCTCCTTCAATGTGGGTGCTTCCACCAATTATATTGAGCACAGTCCATCCAAGTATGCTTATTCTGCTTGATTCTTGTCCTTGTCTTCCCATAAACATGCCACAGTATGTTGATATCTGTGTTTGTGAAAATGCACCCAATGTGTTATGTTTTAATAATACAATACATTAATTGGATGAGTGGAAGGATAGTACTACAAAGGGAAACATAAAAAAATATTGATTTTTATTAACAGGTAAAGGGATGAAGGGTTTGGGAATAGAAGGAAAGGCAAACTGCTAACATTTATCAAAGATACTAAATCCTCCAATATCTATCCTAAATCTAAATAACTAAGCTTTTTAACATTAAGTCCAACAGAATAACAGAGTCTCACATACAAGAGTCCTTGATGAACCAGGAGTCCCAATTGATGTTCACAGATGCTCCCAGCAGAGTAGAGGTCTTTGTCCAGTCAGGCTGTCTAGCAGGCTGATCAGATATACTCTCTCACCCCAGCTGAAATCCTCAAAGGCCAGTTGTTAATAGATGATCAGGATCTTTTCAACCACACATTTTACTCCTGCTCCTGTTCCTCCAGAGTATATAGCAATTGGAATACCTCCTCAACCACTTGGAACTTGGACCCAGTAAGCTCATGAGATTCTAAGTCCTTCCAATCATTTGCAATGGCTACCTTTCCTTGATATAGTAATCATATATTTTGGAGGAGTACACAGTGTGCTAGAGATTTTACTCTTATTTAAAACGAGATGGCTACCAATGGAATATGTGGACTGTACAATGATTAACTTTCACTCTCACAATGTGATTGACCATTTTTTCCTGGCCATAAATTTCTCTTCTGACATTGTCAATAATGTATCACCTGAATCATTTCTCATTTTAATAGGCTGAAACTGCCTTACACATCTCTAGTTCCTTCCCATTGTTCTTAGAAGTTGATCTTTGCCTTCAAATTTTAGTATTTCATGATGTGTAGATATTTGTGCATGTTTCTCAAAGAGTGCCAATTTTGAACTATATTTTGCTTCTATAAAATAATTATATTAATAGTAATAGTTAGAATTTATGTAATGCTTTAAGGTTTGAAAAATGCTATGCATATTTTTCATTTAATATCTTTGAAAGAACTGCATAATGTCAAAGGCAATCCAAATGATTTTTATCTTCCTGTGCAATGCTTGACTCAACTCATTATATATTTCCGATACTTTTAAAGATACAGACATTATTTTTTTAGCTCCATGAGATGTCTACATTTAACTGCATATGATACAGGCAATATGAAATAGTGGGTAAATTAATGGACATGAAATCAGGATTAACTGGAATTAAATTCTCTTTTTGATGCCATTCATGTGACCCTGGATAACTCACTAAATTATCTTAGGCTCTGTTTCCTTATTTTTATTTTTAAAATGAGTATAATAACAATTATAAAATCTACTTCATGCTTTTGAGACTTCAATGAAATAAGATTCCTAAAGTTCTTTGCCAAATATAAAGAATAATATAGATGTGAAATGTTGCTATTACATTTATTATCACACTATGGAAATGAGTTAATAATCAGCTTTTTCATATTTATATTGTTCCAACTTTTATATAATTATGGATCAACTTTAAAAAGCTCCAAAATATTTCAGATCTTATTGCAATCAGAACAATATCAATCATGGGAAGAGCACTCAACGAATTCTAGCATCTGTATATGTTTTTCCCATTTCAATTCTATATAAGGCATCCCCTTAATGATGATGGCAAATTTTTGCAAGTTTTTAATATTTTATTTTAAATTCTATTTTTCTTTAATTTTTAATCACCAAACTAATGTATTGCTTTGTTTCATCTTTCAAGACATCTTGTATGATTTTGACATCTTCTTAAGAAATACCTAATTTAAGTAAAGCATTTAAAAGGAGAAGTTTCCTCTAAAAAGGAATTATTTTGAAACAGTTAAAAAAACTATAAATGTACTGAGTTCTGTATACCTTCCAGTCAATTGTATTATTCTAAGATAACTTGGCAGTATACTTTCCAAGGACATACATATAGATGAAATTAATGCATGTATTTCCAGAGTAGCTCAGTTTTTGCAAAGCTCCAAAAAGAAATATGAGAGAGAAGATATGGGGTTGCTTCAAAAGCTACAGAGCCATTTTGCTGACCTCATCATTGTATGTCTGTGAAATATAGACAGTATATCAGCACCCTGCCAGGAAACTGCATTCCTTTCATTTGAATTGTCTTAGAAAGATTTTTATGATCAGTTGGCAAGAGGAGGTACCAAACACTGAAGTCCTTTCTCAAGCTGAAAGGCCAACATATAACTCTACTGAAGAGAATAGAACTCCAATGGACTGGCCACATTGTTTAAGATTCAAACATGTTTTCCTAAAAGACTACTTCATGGAGAACACACACAAAGCAAGCACTTAACTAAGAAGTCAGAAAAAGCTATGTGAGGATATTCTAAAGGTCTCTTTGATGAACTTTTGTATCAGTCATAAGATATGGGAGACACTGGCACAGGACCATATGGCATGGCGTGCCCCACATCAAAGAAGGTACTGTACTCTATAACCAAACCAGAATTGCAATAGTTCCAAAGAAATGTGAATTCTATAAATAGAGAGAAATATCAATTTAAAATGCTCATATACAGGGTATCATGCCTGGCCTGTAGTAGAGCTTACATTAGTGCAATCAACCACAGGTGAGTACACTGTACATTGACCTTGATGTAGTGATTTTATTTTGGTCTAAAAGTACAAAGGACAATAATTATTGCTGTAAGGATGTGTTCAATATCTAGGTTATAATTGATGCAAATAATGAATCTGTTGAATTGCTAGCATTAGAATTTGCATTATTCAAAGTTATATTTGGGTAAAATATGGTAATTGGTTCCAACCCAATGGAAATTTGTATTATGAATTTAAATAATGAGACCATTTCAGGGGATTCACTCTTTGCACTAATCAGGACCTAGATGCATTGTATAGTATCATTTATGAAAGTTGTTTGCCCTTTCTTTTTTATATGTATTTATTAAAATACATCAGTCTATGGATAGGAAAATGACTGGGTTGGTTTCTAAGGTCCCTTTGAGCTCTAAATCTATGATCCCAGAATTCTCTGATTATTCTCACAAAAATGTTTTTTAAATAATAACACAAGACTCTAAATAAATAAATAAATAAATAAATATTGGTAATCTCTTGGTCGCCTTTTTGGAGTAGTAATAAAGTTTGAACATTATTTTTTCTTTCTTTGCAAGGTTCTCTGTGTGTGTGTGTGTGTGTGTATATATATATATATATATATATATATATATATATACACATACATATATATATGTATTTCTATATAGTGTGAAATGAATTTCTTGGTTCTCTTTGTCTATTCTGAGTTTGCACTTGTGAAAAGGAAATCCTTTGTTATCTTTGCCTAGTTGGAGTAACTTAAGTTCCTCACTAGATTGTGAAGACAGGATTAACTCTCTTTTGTCTTCCTTTTGATTGAATCAACATTTCAACTAGGTGGAGGAGCTCTCAAACCATATAGTGAATTCACACCCTACCTAGTGCTAGGTGAGAATCCAGCAAGATACTGGGAGAGAGCCACCCTTTTATCTAACTCAAATAGCCAGAAACTTGTAAATTCTTTTTGATTTTAATTTTAATTAATTTAATTTTTTTTAATTTTTAAAATTTTATTTAGTAAGTCAATTTAGAATATGTTTCCATGGTTACAAGAATCATATTCTTTCCCTAAAACTTCCCCCAACCCCTCTTGTAGCTGATGTGCAATTCCACTGAGTTATACATGTGTCCTTGATCAAAACCTATTTCTATGTTAATGATATTTGCACTAGGGTGATCATTTAGAGTCTACATCCCCAATCATATCCCCATCAACCCATATGATCAAGCAATTGTTTTTTTCTTTTGTGTTTTAACTCCCACAATTTTTCTTCTGAATGTAGATAGAGTGTTCTTTCTCATAAATCCCTTCAAATTATTCTGAATCATTGCATTGCTACTACTAGCTAAATCTATTAAAATCAATTGTACCACAGTGTATCAGTCTCTGTGTATAATGTTCTCCTGGTTCTGATCCTTTCACTCTGCATCAATTCCTAGAGGTCATTCCAGTTTACATGGAATTCCTCTGACTCATTATTCCTTTGGGCACAATAGTATTCCATCACTAACATGTACCACAATTTGTTCATCCATTCCCCAATTGAGGGGTATCCTCTCATTTTCCAATTTTGTTGCCACCACAAACAGCAAAGCTATAAATATTCTTGTACAAGTCTTTCTCGTTATTTCTTTGGGGTACAAACCCAGCAGTGCTATGGATGGGTCCAAAGGTAGACAGTCTTTTAGTGCCCTTTGGGCATAGTTTCAAATTGCCCTCCAGAATGGTTGGATCAATTCACAACTCTACCAACAATGCATTAATGTCCCAATTTTGCCACATTCCCTCTAAAATTCATTACTTTCCTTTGCTCTCATTTAAGCCAATCTGCTAGGGGTGAGGTGATACCTCATAGTAATTTTGATTTGAATGTCTCTGATTATAAGAGATTTAGAACACTTTTTCATGTTCTTATTGATAGGCTTGATTTCTTTATCTGAAAATTGCCTAATCATGTCCCTTGCCCATTTATCAATTAGGGAATGTCTTGAATTTTTTGTACAATTGAGATAGCTCTTTATAAATTTGAGTAATTTGATCTTCATCAGAGGTTTTTGTATGAAGTTTTTTCCCCCAAATTTGTTGTTTCCCTTCTAATTTTGGTGATATTGGTTCTGTTTGTACAAAATCTTTTTAATTTAATATAATCAAAATTATTCATTTTACATTTTGTAATTTTTTTAACTCTTGCTCTTAAAATATTTCCTTTCCTGAAGACATGACAAGTATACTATTCTGTGTTCACTTAATTTACTCAAAGTTTCTTTCTTTATATTCAAGTCATTCACCCAATCTGAGTTCATCTTGGTGTAGGATGTGAGATGTTAATCCAAACATAATCTCTCCCACAGTCTTCCAATTTTCCCAGCAGTTGTTATCAAATACTGGGTTTTGGTCCTAAAAGCTGGAATCTTTGGGCTTATCATAGACTGTCTTGCTGAGGTCACTTACCCCAAGCTTATACCAATGATCCTCCATTCTGTCTCTTAGCCAGTACCATATTGTTTTGATGACCACTATTTTATAGTATAGTTTGAGAGCTGTTACTGCTAGTCCACCTTCCTTCACATTTTTTTTCATTATTCCCCTTGATATTCTTCATCTTTTTTTCTTCCAACTGAAGTTTGTTATGTTCTTTTTTTTCCTTTCTAATTCAGTAAAAAAGTTTCTATGTAGTTTGATAGGTACAGCACTCAATAAGTAAATTAGTTTGGGTAGGGTTGACATTTTTATTATGTTAGCTCATCCTACTCATGAGCAATTAATGTTTTTCCAGTTATTTAGATCTAGTTTTAATTGTATGAAATGTGTTTTATAGTTGTGTTGATATAGTTCCTATGTTTGTCTTATCAAATAGATCCCTAAATATTTTATACAGTCTAGGGTAATTATTAATGGAATTTCTCTTTCTAATTCTTGTTGCTGAGATGTGTTGGAAATACATAGAAATGCTGATGACTTATGTGGGTTTATTTTGTATTCTGCAACTTTGCTAAAGTTGTTGATTATTTCCACTAGCTTTTTAGTTGATTCTCTAGCATTCTTTAAGTAGACCATCATATCATATGCAAAGAGTGATAGCTTGGTCTCCTCATTGCCTATTTTAATACCTGCAATTGCTTTTTCTACTCTAATTGCTGCTGCTAGTGTTTCTAGTAAAATGTTAAATAATAGCGGTGATAATGGGCATCCTTGTTTCACTCCTAATATTATTGGGAAGGCTTCTAGTTTATCCGCATTGCAGATGATGATTGCTGATGGTTTTAGATATACATTGTTTGTTATTTTTAGGAAAGGCCCTTCTATTCCTATGCTTTCTAGGGTTTTCAATAGGAATGAGTGTTGTATTTTGTCAAAGGCTTTTTCTGCATCTATTGAGATAATCATGTGATTTTTGTTGGTTGCGTGTTGATATGGTGAATTATGTGGATGATTTGCTTAATATTGAACCATCCTTGCATTACTGGTATAAATCCCACCTGATCATAATGAATAACCCTTATGATCACTTGCTGGAGTCTTTTTGCTAGTATTCTATTTAATATTTTTGCATCTGTGTTCATTAAGGAGATTGGTCTATAGTTTTCTTTCTCTGTTTTTGACCTGCCTGGCTTTAGAATCAGTACCATATTTGTGTCATAACAGGAATTTGGTAGAACTCCCTCTTTGCTTATTATGTCAACTAGTTTGTATAGTATTGGGATTAGCTGTTCTTTGAATGTTTGATAACATTTACTTGTGAATCCATCTGGCCCTGGAGATTTTTTATTAGGGAGTTCTTTGATGGCCTTTTTGAGTTCTTTTTCTGATATGGGATTATTTAATAATTCTATTTCTTCTTCTGTTAATCTAGGCAATTTATATTTTTGTAAATATTTATCCATATCACCTAGATTGCCATATTTATTCCCACATAATTGGGCATAATAATTTTTAATGATTGCCTTAATTTCCTCTTCATTAGAGGTGAGGTCTCCCTTTTCATCTTGGATACTGATAATTTAATTTTCTTTTATTTTTATTAATTAGATTGACCAGTAATTTGACTATTTTGTTTTTTTCAAAGTACCAGCTTCTAGTCTTATTTATTAATTTTATCATTCTTTTACTTTCAATTTTTATTAATTTCTCCTTTAATTTTTAGGATCTCTAATTTAGTTTTCATCTGAGGATTTTTAATGTGTTTACTTTCTAGTTGTTTAAGTTACATGCCCAATTCACTGACCTCTTCCATCTCTAGTTTGTTAATATATGAACTCAAGGATATACATTTCCCCCTGATTACTGCTTTGGCTGCACGCCATAGATTTTGAAAGGATGTCTTATCATTGTCATTTTCTTCAATATTATTATTATTATTATTTTCATTTATTTTAATTGTTTCTACGATTTATTCTTTAACTAACAAATTTTGGAGAAACATATTATTTAATTTCTAATTAATTTCTGATTTGCCTCTCCATGTACCACTACTAATTATTATTTTATTACATTATGAACTGAAAAGTTTGCATTCATTATTTCTTCTCTTTTACACTTGTTTGCCATTTTTTATGGTCAATCTTTGTGAATATACCATGTGCTGCTGAAAAGAAGGTGTATTCCTTTCTGTCTTTATTCATTTTTCTCCACTTATCTATTAACTCTAATTTTTTCTAAAATTTCATTCAGATCTCTTACCCCTTTCTTATTTATTTTTTGGTTTGATTTATCTAGGTCTGATATAGGATGGTTCAGGTCTCCCACTAGTATAATTTTACTATCTATTTTATCCTTGAGCTCCACTACTTTCTCTTTTAGAAATTTGGATGCTATACCATTTGGTGCATACATGTTGAGGACTGATATTTCCTAATTGTCTATACTGCCTTTTATCAGAATGAAATTACCTTTGCTCTCTCTTTTAATTAGATCTCTTTTTACTATGTTTTTTTCAGATATCATGTTTGCAGCTCTTGCCTTATTTTTCTCAGTTGATGCCCAATAAATTTTGCTTCATCGCTTACCTTTACTCTGTGTGTGTCTACTTTCCCCATGTGTGTTTCTTGTAGACAACTTATGGTAGGATTTGGGTTTCTGATGGACTCTGCTATTTGCTTGATTTTATGGGTGAGTTCATTCTATTCACATTCAGAGTTATGTTTACCAGCTGTGTATTTCACAACATTTTGATTTTCACTCCTAGTCCTGTCCTTTCTTCTTTCACTATTTCCTTCTACATCAGTATTTTGTTTTTAATCAGTAGCCCTAATTCCCACCCTTGTTTTACTTCCCTTCCCCCTTCTTTTTCCCCTCTTATTTTTCTTTAGAGACTTTTTAAAATATCTCCCACCCTCTTCCTCTCTTGTATTCTTCCCTCCCAACTAGTCCATTTGTTACCCTTCTACTTCTCTATAGGGCACAAATCAGTTCTCTGCCCTAATGGATTTGATTGTTCTTCCCTCTTTGAGTCAATTTCAATGCATGTAAGAATTAAGTATTTTCTGTCTCCAACCTCTTTACCCTTTCAGTGTATAAGTTTTCTCCCCCACTCCTGCCATGTGCTTCTTATAAAATATAAATTTACCCCATTTTTTCCCTTTTCCCATTTCTCTTAGTATTAACCTCCTTTTTACCTCTAATTATATAAGACGAAATCTCTTTCCTTGCTTTTTGGTCATCCTTCTCCTTCTAATCTTTCATCTTCTTTACCTCATTTTCAAGCTGCTTAATTTTGGTTTTAAAGACACTATTTTCTTGTTTTAGTTCAAGTGCCTCTGTTTCAAGATGACTTGTTTTGCTTTTTAAGTTCTTTTCCCAATTGTCTTTAGCCTCTCTTAATTGTTTTTTGAATTGTATTTTGAGTTCTTCCAAAGCCTGTGTCCAATTCACTGGAGTTTCTGTGTTTTTGTTTGGCATTCCTTGGTCTTCCCCTGTTCCATTTGGTCTTTGTTCATTGCCTGGATATAAGCTGTCAATGGTAATTTCTTTTTTTCCTTTTTCTGTTATTTACTCATATTTTTCCTTTGTCTCCCCCTATAATTGCCTGTAATCTTGCTCATTTGATTTTGTGCTGGATCTGTGGATTTGAGCTATTCTGTCTTGAAGGGGCTTCTTCTCTGCTCTGCTGATTGGTCAGGTTGAGCCCTGATGTCAGATCTTCCCCAGCTGGCAGAAGAAGATGAAAAGGGGCTGGGCTTCCCACCTTGTTATTAAGGCATTTTGTAGTAATTCCAGCCTTCACCCTTGGAGTTTGGTCAGCAGACACTCAGTGGAGTCAGTGGGGGAGGGGTGTTGGAGCTTGTGCTTCCCTGCCCTCTGGAGGCTTCTTATCTGCCATATTGATAAGATTAAGGCAAGGCGGAGTTGATCTTGCAGAGCTGGATGTTTTCTGAGGCCAAAACCTCAGGAAAGGGGGAGCCAAGATGGAATATCTTGACTGTGATTAGGCTGCCTTCTCTTAGCTTCTCCTCCTGCTCCCTCCCTGTCACCTGTGTTAAAAGCCCTGAGCTTGACACAGCTGTGTCAGTAAGGTACTCCCTCTGGACTAAAGGCTTTGCCTGCCCAGATATACCAGTCAACATTAGAGGCTCAGTACTATAGGTGGGGGAGGGGTCCTGGGACTTTCCTTCCTTCCCCTTAAACCCAAGTGTTCTATAATTCAGGCTTTTTGGAGGTATACATTTTAAGTAGAATCCAGCAGGAGGGTTCCCTAGCTCTGTCCTATTGTTAGATTTGGTTTTCAGTCCTCTTGAAGCATTGTGTTTTTTATTTGGTAAGGAAGGGTTTTCAGAGGTCTGAACTTTCACTGCCTCTATGCAGCCATCTTGACTCCATGAATTGTTTTAAGAGTCCACACACTCAGAAATGTGCAGTTTCAAAGGTGTGAATCCTAGGAGGAGAGTTGCCATCTCCAGAGCATGAGAGGTGTAACAATTTTGGAAACTGTGATTAGCCCTGTAAAAAGGAGTGGGGATAGGAAACCACCATAAAAGCCACAAAAATCCTTGGGCTGGCAGTCTGGTGAAGTTGAGTCTTGTGGAGAGTGTCTCTTGGAGATAGTCTTCTAGGAGAGAGACTAAACTTAGATAATCAAATTTTCCTATTGGTCTTTGTGTGTATATATGTGTGTATACATACATATGTTTGTATGTATACAAGTAGATATAGATATCATATGCAGGAAATAAAAATTCAAATCTTGAGAAATAATGAGATCTCTAAGAGATTGATCCTAGAGAGAAGAGAAGCAGGCCCAGAACACCCATATTTTTTAAAGATAGTGTGTGGCTTTTGATTTAGCAAATGAGCCTGAGAAGGACTATGTCATCTAGGACAGAGTATAAACAAGATTTAAGCAGGATCATGAAAGTTACACAAAGAGAGGGAATCAAGGAGGAAATAGTGTTAAATACTGTTGGATACTGCAGAGATGTTAAAAAGATCTAAGGCATTGGGAGAGTCCTATTTAGTAATTAAGACATTTATAACTGAGGAAAGAAGTTTTGGTTGATTAAGGTTGGAAGCCATATTATAAGGGATTCAGAAGGGGATGAGAAAAGTTGAAGTGGAGGCAATGAGTGTACACTCTTTTTTTTTTTAGCAGTTTACCTTTGAAAGGAGAAAGACCTGTGGGATGCTATCAGGAGAAATTACATAATATTTTTTAAAATGTAGTTCCATTTTTTTTTGAGCAGGGAACAGACCTAGGTGTATATTTAGGCTTCTGAGAAGGAGCCAGTCAGTAGGTAGCGAATGAAAATTAAAGAAAGAAGAAATAGTAGGGAAGGCATCAATGGTACAGATAAATTAATTTGGCTTGAGTAGAATGGACACTTCTTCACCTTATCAGAAGATGAAGAGGAAGAAATAAGTGATAATATTAAAGATTTATGATAGAAAGGTAGGGGGGGGGGGAATCCTGAGCAACCTCTATTTTCTCAGTATAAAACAGTGCTTTCTGATAGGCAGATGTAGTTTGGGGATGGTATGGGATGTTTTAGAAAAAAAAAGAATGTGACTTCCGGGTAATCATGGCTGCAATCTAGATGCCACACGCTTCCTCTCCCTGGCACCGAACGAAATAGACTACATCAAAGGAGCATAAAAATCACATTTGGAGGAACAGAAGGACACCCCAGTACTCCCCAGTACTCCACAGAGGTGAAGGTACATGGGATTTGAACAATTTCACACTATCATAAGAAGGAGGACAAGCTTGCACAGAAACGTGAACTGAGCCGCCCTTCCCCCCCCCACTTCCCCCACCAAAAGAGAGTCAGCTACCTGAGCGTTCACTGGGACAGCGAGTGAGTGGGGAACGTCTCTGTCTGGGGGGGCACTCCAGGGTCCTTGGGATCTGGGCACTGCCAGGAAAAAACATCTCGGGGGTTTTCATGGGAAAACCCGGCACTGAGCAAGGGGGTCAGCGGAGCTGTACTTGGGGCGGTTGCGCTGAACATCTGGGCGGAGATAAACACCAGGGGCGGACCACTCGCTGATTATCTGGGTGGAGCTGAACACCTGGGCAGTGTGGCTGTGATCAGGGGCCCAGAGCTCTATGAAACCTTGGAGACTGGGAAGAACTAGTCTGAGGCAACCTAAATTCACAGAAAACCTGCCCATAACACTCAGACCCCAGACCAAAAAGGAAAGGGGAATAAAACCACCAAAGGGATGGCTCACAAGGCCCAAAATCAAGCCTCCAGGAAGAAAGGGAAAAAGGTGACTCTTGAAAACTTTTATGGTGGAAGTACCCAAGGAAAAGAAGAGAATGAGGAGGAAATCTAAAAAAAAATCAGAACATGCTTCCCAAAATGGAAACTATCAACAAGCTCTGGAAGATCTCAAACTGGAGCTTACCCAAAAGATGGAAACCTAGAAAGAAAAATGGGAGAAAGAGATCAGCAGTCTGACAGATAAGACTGCTCAATTGGAAAAAGAGCTCGAAGCATCCAATAGAAGGGCAGACAAAGCTGAAAAGCAAAACCAGTCCCTAACGACCAGAATCAAGCAACTCGAAGATAGTGAGATCATAAAACAGCAAGAATCAATAAAGCAAACCCAAAAAATTAATGAATTAGAAGAAAACATAAAATATCTCACTGAGAAGGTCACAGATCTGGAAAACAGAGGGAGAAGAGACAACCTCTGAATTATCGGTCTCCCAGAAAAACCAGAGATAAACAATAAACTCGATCTTATTCTACAGGAGATTATAAAAGAAAATTGCCCATATATTCTGGAGCAAGGGGGCAAAATAGAAATAGAAAGGGTTCATAGAACAACTTCTATACTAAATCCCCAAAAGACAACCCCTAGGAATGTAATTGCCAAATTCAAGGGCTTCCAAGAAAAGGAGAAAATCCTACAAGAAGCCAAGAAGAGGAGCTTCAGATATAAGGAGGCTCCCATAAGGATCACACATGACTTAGCGGCTAACACTCTAAGAGACCGCAAAGCATGGAACACGATATTTAGAAAGGCAAGAGAGCTGGATCTCCAACCAAGAATCAACTACCCAGCAAAACTGACTATATACTTCCAGGGGAAAGTATGGGCATTCAACAAAATAGAAGATTTCCAAGCATTTGCTAAGAAAAGACCAGAGCTCTGTGGAAAGTTTGATATCCAAGCACAGAAAGCAAGAGAAACATCAAAAGGTAAATATGAAAGAAAGGGAAAAGGAGGTAAATCTTATCTTTTTCTTTAAGAAAAGAAAAGAATGTTAATCTTAAATCAACCTGAAAAAAAAAGTAAATATCAAAGGAATTAGTATAAGATAAAAATAATTACTTTTTTCACCTTTCCTAATATGCCATGACCCTGAGTCATTCATAATCTCCAGTAAGAAAGTATCCTACAAAATGTGCCACTCTAGTTAAACAATTCAAAGAGGTGTAGACATGACTCTTGCAAGGATCATGTCTTTATTAGGTTTCTCTTGCTTGACAGAAATAAAAGTGTACATTATAGATAAGGTCTATTTTTATTTGTGGCTGCCCTTAGAGATGTAAGCAAAATAATGATACATTACCTTCTTTCTCTCTCTCTCTCTCTACTTCATTGGCTTTGATCAATTTTGACTATAGCAGTCTTTCATAGTGACTGGGGGAATATTTGGAGTCTCTAATCTCCTTTTTCAGGTGGGAAGGGTAGAAGGGGAAATAACAAAGTTAATTTGGACTCTTAAATAGTGTTGAACATCTGGATCTTACCATGGAACCTATGATGGGCTTTTTCCCAATTTGAGATTATAATAATTTTTCCCTGGCCAGGACTATCAAATGGATTATGGCATCATATCCTTCTGGATTTGTTTATTCTCTTTCTTTCTTTTTTTTTTCCCTTTCATAAAGATCCCCAACTGAAAGTCTGTTGATTTGACAAAAGACTTCTATCCAGTTCCTGGAGAGAGAGAGAGAGATCTTTTAAGAAGGCAGAGAAGATAGAGCTGGCATGAATCCATTGAACTCTAAAAGAAAGTCACACCGAGATAAATACCATGGCAACCTTTCTACATTCCTATACCATGATACTCATTTTATCTTTGCCTTTACTTTCCTGGCATCTTCAAGAAGACCTTGATATTTTTTTACAAACCTTCCTAATTACTTCTCCTAGCTTGATACTCTCAATTGAATTACATTAATTAAAATAAAATTCTGTGAACATTTATCAAGTACCTGCCTCCTTTAAACTCCTCTACTATGTAATAAGAATGGGATACAATGAAATTACATAGTTCTTGTGCTCAGTCTACAATCTCCTCAATACAGTATAAGTTACTTGAGACCAAGAACTGTTTCATTTGTGTATTTGTATTCCCAGCACTTACTTAAACTTCTTAAGGCTAATTATTTTTTCATTTTTTTTTGTATTTTTATATCTAGTACTTGGACCCGTATTTGGCACATAGCAGCTACATAATAAATATTTCTTAATTTATTATTTGATTGAGGGAGGAAAACATGGACACAAAGTCATAGAATCCCTGAGTCTAGAGATACTCAAGAATATATACAGTACAAAACATGAGAGATGACTCTTTTGCCACATAATTGACAAGAAGTCATTTATCCACTGTTTGAACTCCTATAGTACTGAGAGCAGGTTACTATTACAACCTAGGACAGTCTACGATACTTTTGTAAAGCAGAAATCTTTTGAAAGTTTGCATCCTTAGATAAATTTTGAATTAACCTCTTTGAAACATGTAGTCATTGCTACTAGTTCTGCCTGATGAGGCTAACTCTAATCATAAAATTCCAGAATTTCACAATTAGGAAATCAGAGGGCATCTATTTCAACCGATATAAATCAGTCAATCAACAATAAATATTTATTAAGCATCTACTATGTGCTAGGTCTTCAGCCATGCCTGGGGATACAAAAGGAAGCCAAACAGTCTGTGCCCTCAAGGAACCTACAGTCTGAGAGAAATAGCATGCCCTCTCCCTACAACAACCCCAAATGCTCAATCAGATTTGCATGAAAAAGCCTGATGAGAAGGAAAAATCCATTGTAGTTATGGATAGCTCTAGTTATCAAGAAGTTGTTCTTGCAATAAGAAAGACAGGCAGACACACACACACACACACAGAGTGGTGGGAGTTAGTAGTTTACTGCAGTATTCTAAGTATAATGACATCACATTAGTTGAGGACATTTTCTTTTCTTTTCTAGTCTTTTATAATATTTTCCTAATTGTCCTCTCCCTTCATTAGTTTTTTCTTCAATATATTCATGAAATTGATGTCAAAATAATCTTCCTAATGTATACATCCTTCTTCTATTGAAAACCAGGACACAATAACTTCCTCCTTGGTTAGAGCCCTGGGGCTGGAGTCAAGAAGACCTGAATTCAAATTTAATCTCATATACTTACTAGCTGTATAACCCTGGACAAGTCATTTAACTTCTAGCTGCTTCATATTCCTCAAATGTAAAATGTAACTAGTAATAGCACATAAAGTTTTTTTTTTAAATCAAAGGAGATATTAGTACAGTAACTAGTATTGTTCCAGTTACATAGGAGGTGTTTAATAAATACTTGTTTTCATCTTTCTTCCTTTCCTCTCTCCTTTTTATCCTACCAGTTTTTAAATCAAAACTCCTTAGCTTTATATTAAAGTTAATTTATGTCCTTATTCCAATAAGCCTTTCTAGCCTTATTTCATACTACTTCTCATAATATCAACTCACAATAACATACACACAAAATGAACTATTTGCCATGGTTTGTATTAATTTTAATTTTTTCCCATCTTTGACAATGTGCCCACTATCCCTCATGCCTATTAAACATTGCCATCTCATCTCTACCAGTTGAAATCCTTAATTTTTTTTCAAGGGCCAGCTCAGATGTCTCTTCCTTTATTAGAGGATTCAAATTTCATGCAAGAGATGCATTTGGTAATGGGAACAGATTCACCCACTAATGAGAATTTGATTCCACAAATCTTTTCCTTCTAGCTCTGATTGTGGTTTTCCCTATTTTCCCAGAATGGCTCAGTTGCCATCTCACTTGAGAACTTCCTGCAGTACCTAAGTGCTTGCTCATCTTGGAATTTACATCCACCTTTATGGCCTCCTTTTCTCACTGGTATGGATTTTAAGGAACTGGTTGTGTTTGGCAAGGTAGAGAAAGCTATTTGATTTTAGAAGTATTAATAAAGGACTGTCAGCATCAACTCCCTCTTCCTTGCTATTCAGTGTCTTCAGTTGAGCTCTGGTGGTGTGTCTGCATCTGATGAGGAAGGTCTGTGAACCCTTTTGATTCCTGCTGAAGCAATATTGGCTTTTAAAATATGAGGTCTCCTTAGCGTTTTGGTCCATTCTTTTCCATTCTACATAAAGAGAATGGACTTTCTGACCTTAATCAAGAGTAATACTGACAAGAATCTGGGAGTTGGGTATGGCATCTGGAGTATTATTGATTCTCTAAGAAGCAAAAATTGATGTTTTATCATTGGCAGTGACTTTCAAGACTCCAACCTTACAGAATGATTCATCTAGCAATTGTTCTGCATCTGGACATGCTACCATCTCTTAAACTGGACAATGCTGTTTAGGAATTGAGTAAAGATCACACATGCACACACACACACACATATGAAGTTTTTGTCTCTAAGGTGGTGGGAAAAATTTTTGCACATCTCTTTTTTCTATATTTCTGAAGTAAATATTCTTTTATAAAAGTGATGACATTAAGTGGAGCTGGGGTATATTACTGTCCCCCTAACAAAAAGGGAGAAGTTAGTTGGAACTTGAGCTTATAAGAGAGAATAGAGGAATCTCACAAATACCTCCAAGTATTTGAGAACCTTGAGGAAGAGATATAGTAGGCCTTCCACTGAATAAGAGGAATAAAAGTTTACCCATAGATAACTTCAACTGACTGCAGAAAATTGCATAAGAAAGAAGAAAAGTCAATTTCTAAAGATAGTTCTGGAGAATATCCCCTAATAGATCTTTATCTCTGGGGAAAATTAGAAGAAGCCTTATGGAGAAGGGGGAGAATATTCTGGTTTGGCTTTAATGTCTGCATAAGAATTCAACAGTAAGTTCATTTCTGTGAAAATCCATTGTTTTAGTAACCAAGGCATTTGAAATCCCTGACAGTCAGCTAGTTCTTTTACTCATGAACTTTTCTTCCCATTTGTTTTGTGGTCCCCCGGCATAAAAATTACCTTTTGGAAGAGTTATTGCTATAGGCAGTAATGAGACCATAAATCTGTTAGCATCCCCTTAAGGTCCCTGGAACACAAAGGAGCTGTCTGGGTAGTTGTTCCATTGAAAAGTGTAAAATCATCATTTTTATAAGTATTCATTTAAATCAGGAAACTTCCCCCACTTAGGGAAGGATTGTGTGGATAGGAAATAAATCATGAGCTCTGTGATTCACCATAGCTGAGGGAACTTCAATTGTTAAAACTAAAAGAGTACTGGGGGAGGGTAGTGGTCAGTGACACTTGTAAAGGGTGATAGGAAATCTTTTATTTTTCAAACAAGGAAACTGAGGTTCTGGGAAGTCAGGTGACTTTTCCAAGGTCATGTATCTTGTCATCATGGAATCTAGAAACCCCAAACTTGTGGTTTAGTGGGATCTGGTGAACCCCAGGTTTGACCTTGTCACAGGAGAGTTCCACCCTGAGGGAAAGTCCTTCTTCACTGATCTCAGACTAACAATAAACTTTAAGATTTGGTGCAGTAGGTAGCTCATCAGTCTCATAAGCTGAAGGTCCAAGTTTGATCCTCAGAAGGAGGATGTGATATTATAGGAAGAGGCTTCTGGAGGCTAGAAGAGTCACTAAACATCTTAAAGTCTATTGTTAGAGTGAGATCAGTGAAGTAGGACTTTTCCTCAGGGAGGAATTCTCATGTGACAAGGTCAAACCTGGGGTTCACCAGATCCTACTAGGTCACAAGTTTGGGGTTCCTAGATTCCATGTTGACAATGTAGTGTGACCTAAACATCAGATGCAAACTGTTATATTTTGTATAGTCCTTTGACCTCAATTCAGGGCATTAAATAAATAAAACTAAATATTTTAAAGGATGTCTAGTTTCTAAATACCTATGTTAATAAATAAAAATAATGATGATAACTAGCATTTGCATAGTGCTTACTATGATTATTGTTTCCTTTTACATTTGTAACAGTCATGGAAGATAGAAGTTATTATTATCCCCATTTCACAGAAAAGAAAACTGAGGCAAATGGAGGTCAAGTGATTTGCTCAAGTTTGAACAACTAGTAAGTATCTAAGGCCAAATTTGACGTAATGTCTTCTTGACTGCAGGCCCAGCACTTTATCTACCACACTATCTTTTCTCAGGATCAAGAAGAATGGCAAATGCATAGCTGCTTGGTGGTTTTTATTGGGTATTATTATTATATTGTTCTTATGCTAAAAATAATCTTTTTTAAAAAAATGTCAGCCACAGAGAAAGTGATTGTATTATGACAGTCATATGACTAGAGCTCAGTAATACATATATTAATTTCAGGGAAGAGGATGAACATGCCAGAGGAGGAATTTGTGGCTGATTCTGATTGTATATCAAGTTGGATATCAAAATATCCTAGAACCCCTAGATATCAAATTAGAAGTTAAAAATAGGTAGAAGGTGTCCACTTTCATCATAATCATATAGCACCAATCAAAGAGACATTTTAGTACTCCCACTGAATGAGATGGGGAGTCACAGCCACAAAAGGTATAAACTCCATTTTTTGGAACAGTCTATGAATAGGGGCAGAATAGTGGCTGTCAAGAAAAGAAAGAAAAAGGAAAGAAAATACAAAAGTCAGAAGAAAGAAAGAAAGAAAGAAAGAAAGAAAGAAAGAAAGAAAGAAAGAAAGAAAGAAAGAAAGAAAGAAAGAAAGAAAGAAAGAAAGAAAGAAGAAGAAAGAAAGAAAGAAAGAAAGAAAGAAAGAAAGAAAGAAGAAAGAAAGAAAGAAAGAAAGAAAGAAAGAAAGAAAGAAAGAAAGAAAAAAGGAGAAAGAGAAAGGAAGGAAGAAAGGAAGAAAGAGAAAGGAAGGAAGGAAGAAGGAAAGAAGGAAGAAAAAGGAAGGAAAAGAAAAGGGAGGAAGAATAAATAAGGAGGAAGTGCTTTACATAATTAAAACACATGAATAATCTTTGATTAAAGGATAAAAGTCATTATATAAGAAGATAAAATGACAGTGCTGACTACATGAATATTTTTTAAAACCTTAGTGCTATCAAAATCAATCAATTTACTAGGATAAGAAAAAGAAAAAAATTGGGAAAATGTTTTCAATCAAATTAAAGGTCTAATACAGGTCAAATGCTTTAAATATATAGTAAATAAGTATGAATACTAAAGGAAAAAAGTCATTCATTAATAAACTGGTCAAAATATATACTTTCAAGGGAAGAAATGGAAGCTTTCAATATATACATATATATATATATGTGTGTGTGTGCATATATATGCATATACATATATGTATATATATATATATATATATAATTTTCTTCATCACCAAAAAGAAAAGAAATGCAATGCACATCTTATCTCTAGGACCTGTGCTACCTAATTTGTCACTGACTGAGCACATATCTCACTTGGCTCACTATACCTTACCTGTTCTAGTCACTTTTTACAGTCAGCCTCAGATGGCTTCTTACCTTCTTTCCTGCCACTCAAATACTAATAGCATAGTTTTCAAGGAGAAGTTTATTTTTCTTTACATAAATTGGCTTCTTTGTGATTCCCACTCATTGTTCTCAGTTCTTCCCTATTAAATTAAACAGAACAAGCTTAATT